>NW_024543238.1:0-105736 GCF_018167655.1 Microtus oregoni
ACAGGGGCCTTAAGAGCCATGAATGATGATATCCAAGGGCCAGAGTGAGCTGGTTCTGCCCTTTGGTGGACATTGTGTCAAGAGCTGCCCTGACTTTCACAGGAGAGCTAGTCCCACACCTCACCATGGGCATTGGAAAACTGGGCCTGGTGGCCATGGGCATAGGTGAGCTGGCTTCGGCCCTATCCTTAGGCAGGCAGCTGATCAGCTCAGCTACCACCCAGGTCCATATTGGGGTTCTTGGCTTGGCCCATCCTAACATCTACACCATCTAAGGCCTACTGGAATGCTCGGGAATTGACTGGTCCTGGGGAACAATACCTGCAGAATCTCTGTTACTTGGGGTGACTGCAGGATATCCTAGAGGAGTTTTGTTGTGGGTCCCATGATGATAGTGTACCAGAAACTAGAGGCCATGAACAAGTTCAATGACTCATTGCAATGAAAGTTTACAAGTAAATATGTTGGACAAAAAGGTATACTGTGTGACTCACCTTATATGTAGATCGTATTAAAGTGTAATAGAAGCCCGAGTACTGCTTCTGATGACTTCAGTTGGATCCCCAGGACTCACATTGTGGAAGCAGAGAAATGACTCCTGCAAGTTGTCCTCTGACCTCTACAAGTACACTGTAGATCATGTATGGCCTTGCCAGACACACAAAATAGGCAGACAAATAAATGTAAAAAATGTAAATGGACATAACTTACCAAACACAAAACAAAAGCCAAAAATAACCGATGTTCTTATTGCTGACTGAAATAGACTCTAAAATGATTGCTTTTTTCAAGACATATATCTGAAACAAAGGCATTAAAATGTTAACTTGAACACTTAAAAAGAAGTAAACACATACCATCCAGGAACGAATTATTAGAAATCTAGAGTTATAATCTTAACGTTTAAGAAAGAACTAAAACTAAAGTGGAATAAAACAATTTTAAAACATGCAGTAATGTTATGTGTAAAATTCAGTAGGAGAATGCAAATCTTTCATACTTATATTTTCAGTCACACAGCAAAATATGGATTGAAGGAGAATTACAAGAAAGTAGTAAAAGCCGATTAATAATTGCAGATGAATGCAAAGTAGATTTCTCAATGTGACCACAATCATAGGAAAATAATTTATTAAATGAGAGGCCCTGCATAACCTAACCTCAAAGGCATATGCCCTGGGAAGACATATGGAACTCTTAAGTCTGATATAATCTTTTTTGTTGAAAGCATGGATTATTCCGTGATGGGAACTTCATTTGATGTGTAATGCAGTTTCTCCCCCTTTCCTTATCAGCATTTACAGGTTATTATTGACAGTCAGAAACAAATGAGAGAAATGTCCCCAGAGACAAGTCCATGGCCATCGTCACAGATATCACACGCAAAAGACATACATAATTTTGTAGCTCTCACTATCCTGTGTGTGGTCAGAGATGAATGTGTTTTAAACGTGGTTGTACCCCTTGAGCTCTCAGTAAACACCAGGGAGCTAGGAGAGTGAGAATGAGAGGTGTCGTGTGTGTGTGTGTGTGTGTGTGTGTGTGTGTGTCTGTGTGTCTGTGTGTCTGTGTGTGTGTGTACAGGAATTCCTTGGCAGAGGCTGGTCTGCAAAGCCTGGTTGATTGACTCTTAGACCTGCAGTGATATGGAGATGGTGGAAGTCGCAGTCCCAGGGCCTAATTACAATTTCCTTTGTGTTCTCTTGAGCCCATGAGTAGCCACTCCTTGGGCCCCCTGAGTTGGACTTACTTAACACCTTGTCACTAACAGATGACGTTGGACCTGACATTTAAAATAATCAGAATATGTCTCCTTATCAAAGCTTTAAGTTTCTACCAGTCAAAGGACTGCTTTTCATCACATAGCAGCTAGTGCCTGTAGCTGAGGTTTCTCTGCTTTACCATAACAGTCTACTTAATTATTATCACCCATGTACTTAAGGAGAGTCTATAGTTTCTTCATTCTGTGATTATAAAAACTTCATGAAACTGTTTCCACATTGTAACTTGCAATTTGTACTAACATAAACCTGTCTCACTCATGTTTACTCAGCAGATATTTGACTCCAGAATGAACTCTCTTCTTCCTTCGAGGTGAGGAGCTGTGTGTTTACATTGACATTTGTTAGTGTGTGTTTGTGTATATACTCATGCTTGTGCAAATATGGTCCCTGGATATATATGTGTGAAAGTTAGTTAATCACTTACTGCTGTGATAGGCTATGTGTTATAATTCTCCTGGTCCTCTTCAATGATGACCTGGTGTGTAGTACACTGCTTACTTATCTCCATAGTTCTTTACTCATGTGCTGACCGATATCAGTATGGCTCAACACCCATTTTCCCAAACTGTTTTCCTCTATTGCTGTTCTCTATTTCCATGCTCCATTTGTCCCAGTATGGCTAGAGGAATCCTTTTAAGATGGCATCTGTGTTCATCTGGTGCCTCTGGAGAATTTCCTGGGTCTACGCATTGTACTCTCTGAGCCCCTGTAATGGAAAGGAAGTAATGATGCTACCTACAAAGAATCATTTTCAGGGCCTGAATGGAGAGGAAACAAAACCTGTGTATTTTTGTGGTTGGCCGATTTCCCTTGCCCCCTTTGTGCTGCCCATGGAAGGGCTGGTGGCATGAAAGTAGGGGGCCTGAGTGCACACAGAGAAGGGGAGTTCTTGCCATGGGAATGGGAAATGCACAAGCTCACATTCCCAGTATGTGTCTGCAGTCACAGTTATCACTGTATATTGCCCAGGGTGGGTGAGATGACCTGGGAGGAGGAAAAAACATCATTGTGTACCTTCCATTGATGTCGTCTGCACAGACAAGCACCATCATTCCATCCCCTGGGATTTATGTGCTTCTCTCATCCTGGTTTCCTCTATTTCATGAGTTTTCTTTTCCCTTCTGCTACCTTCTAGTGTAAACATAAAGGGAAATATCTGCAACCCAGAAGCAGGAGTTTGTATGGAAGAACCCAGTGTGCTGTGATGTCTGCCAGACCGGACAGAACATTGGGACAAAAGGGTGAGTTAGATCCCTTCCCCCATCCTTATCCATTCAATATAATAACAATACCTCATCTTCTGTTCATTAGCAATCCTGAGGTTAAACATGATCCTGTGTGCATAAATGCCTTCTCATCTCAGCTGGATAGAAAGACCAAAGCACTTTGGAGTAAGTATGTTACAGCAGCTATCCAAGATCTCCCTGATAAGAGCTAGAGAGTGGAACTCAAACATTGTGATTGCCTGCGAGTCTAACCCTATTTGATATTATTGTAATTATAGCTCCTTCACAATCACCCCTTGTAAGAACAAAATCTACAATACATTTACTCTATGTCTATAGAGGACCACATCACATCACTATGCTTCCTGCTTAAAACATCACACAGAACTGAGAGATATTAAGAGGAAAATGAAATTTGTGTTTTGTTTAATCATTTTCTGCATTGATTTTATTTTTCCTTCTTCCAGATATTTCTATGTTTCCTCTATATGTAGGGATAGGTCCCGCCCCTTGGGGGGCGTGTTCGCCTCGGGCTAATGTCTGCCTATAAATTTGGCGAGCATGCTCCCAGCCATCACTTCTGCTTTCCTGGTCTCCACGGGAACGGTGCTTCTGTAAGTCTATTTCTACATTAAAGCTATAGATATATATTTTTTTACAATCTGTCTGCATTTGTTTACGCCGTTACAGATTGGCGCCCGATGTGATGGACTAAACCCACTTAAAAAACCTGAGAAGGCTTACAAATAAGGGAGAGAGAGTTTAACACAGATTTTTGCTGTTCGTTGGTGGCATGCTGTAGAGAGATTTCCTGATTCGGCAACAGTAGCAGAAAAAACGCTGTGTCATTTTAAAGTGCGACTTCCTGGGGCTGTGCCGCCATTGCGATCTCTTTCTGGCTCCTGAGGGAGACAGAGCTTTTGAATAGAGCATTTGGAGTAAAGTGCTACGATTTGTTTGATGGCAACTAGACTCGCTGTGTTCTCGGGTCTGCTCTGCTTGCTAGAGGCAAGCAAGCGCCTCATCTAAGAGAGGCTTCCTGACTCAGCTTCAGCTGCAAAACCCTGCAGCTCTTAAGAGGTCCTGCCACGAAACACTTAAATGGTGTTGACGAAAAGCTGAACGCATGCTTTTCAGTTTTCAGCCATAGCAGAAAAAAAGCTGCGCCATTTAAAAATGCGGGGAATGCAATCTTGTGCAACCACTATGGAAGTCAGTGTTTCGGTTTCTCAGGAAATTCGGGATCAACCTACCCCTGGACCCAGCAATACCACTCTTGGGAATATACCCAAGAGATGCCCTATCATATGACAAAAGCATTTGTTCAACTATGTTCATAGCAGTATTATTTGTAATAGCCAGAACCTGGAAACAACCTAGATGCCCTTCAATGGAAGAATGGATGAAGAAAGTATGGAATATCTACACATTAGAGTACTACGCTGCGGTAAAAAACAATGACTTCTCTAATTTTGCATGCAAATGGATGGAAATAGAAAACACTATCCTGAGTGAGGTATCCCAGACCCAAAAAGATGAACATGGGATATACTCACTCATAATTGGTTTCTAGCCATAAATAAGGGTCACGGAGTCTACAATAGGTGAATCTAAAGAAGCTAAGTAAGAAGGGGAACCCAAGGAAAAACATATAGTTATCCTCTTGGCTAAGGGAAGTAGACAAAATTGCCGGGGAAAAAATTGGGATCTTGGGGGTGGGGTGGGATGGGGGTAAGGGGAGATGGGGAGAGAAAAGTTAGAAGGGAAGGAGGTCGGGCCTTGGGAAAACAGGAGGATTGGGATAAAGGAAGGTTGGACAGGGGAGCACGGAACCACAATTCTTAGTTAAAGGAGCCACTTTAGGGTTGGCAAGAGACCTGACTCTATAGGGGCCCCCAGGTGCCCAAGCCGAGGTCCCCAGTTAGTTCCTTGGGCAGTTGAGGATAGGGAACCTGAAATGACCCTATCCTAGAGCAATACTGACGAATATCTTGCATATCATCATAGAACCTTCATCTGGTGATGGATGGAGATAGAGACAGAGACCCACACTGGAGCACTGGACTGAGCTCCCAAGGTCCCAATGAGGAGCAGAAGGAGGGAGAACATGAGCAAAGAAGTCGGGACCACGAGGGATGCACCCACCCACTGAGACAGTGGAGCTGATCTATTAGGAGCTCACCTAGACCAGCTGGACTGTGACTGAAAAAGCATGGGATAAAACTGGACTCTCTGAACATGGCGAAAAATGAGGGCTGATGAGATGCAAAGGACAATGGCACGGGGTTTTGATCCTACGTAATGTGATGGCTTTGTGGGAGCCTAGCCAGTTTAAATGTTCACCTTCCTAGATATGGACGGAGGGGGGAGGTCCTAGGACTTTCCACTGGGCAGTAAACTCTGACTGCTCTTTGGACTGGAGAGGGAGGGGGAAAGGAGTGGGGGGAGGGGGAGAAGGGTGGGAGGAGGGGGCATAGGGTGGGAGGAGGGGGAGGGAAATGGGAGGCTGGGAGGAGGTGGAAACTTGTTTTTTTTCTCCTTTTCTCAATAAAAAAAAAAAAAGAAAAAAAATAAATAAATAAAAATAAAAATGCCGCTTTCTGGGCTGTCCTGCCAGGGCAAACTCTGACTCTTTTACGCAGGCGGTTCGTGCGGTTTGCAAGCACAGGCTGCTGAAGTTCGCTTGCTGGCAGGGACCTTGAAATGCCATAGAGTTGTGGCAGTAAACATGGCTACAGCCAGTACCTCAGCCATGAGGCTGGAAAGCTAAGGAATGGGCTGGATCCAGTGGGCAAAGCCACACCTTTAATCCTACTGATATTGCTTGGTAAATTAAAGACTCATGTGGTCAGAAAAAGAGAGATATACAGTAAAGAGAGATTAAAAGACAAAGAAAATTTTTAAATGGTTTAAAGTGTGTTAAAAATATATGCAGACTAAAAGTTGAAGTTCTTAAAGTAAAAAACAAAAAAAGGAAGAGAGTTGTTGTGTGTGGTAGCACACGCCTTTAATCCCAGTGCCTAGAAGGCAGAGACAAACAGATCTCTGTGAGTTCAAGGTGTAGTAGTGTACACCTTTAATCCCGAATGCCTGGGAGGCAGAGACAGGCGGATCTCTGAGAGTTCAAAGACAGCCTGGTCTACAGAGTTACTACAGGTCAAAGATACAGAGAACCTGTCTCAAAAAGCAAAGAGTTAAAAGTAAAAATAAACAAAATAGAGGTTAAAACAAAGCTGCACAAAGATGTAAAATACACAGAGAATTTTGATACTGTATGCTATTATGCTCTCTTTGAATTATTTGAATGCTGAGGAAGGAGCAACAGCTGCTAAAAGATATTTATTTATAAATGCTGCTGAACTAATCCAACATAGATATTTAGAATTTGGATCTAAGGATATGATACTTTGGAAAAGAGATTCTTCTTTTGTTTTCACAGAGGATCAGACCTTGTGGATTGCATTTATCCCGATATGGTATGATGGACCACACCCTCCTGAAGGGTTGTTGTGAACATCTTCAGAAAATTGCTTCGCTCAACTGCCAACTGAGATGAAACTAGCACACAGGTTATACCATGAAAGACCTAATTAATGACGCCCCCATTCAGCAGGAAGCAGTTTGGAGAGAAAAAACTGCGCCCATGTTCCCAAATATTGTTTATAAATGTTCTTTTACATTTAAAGGGGCAAATGATATAGGTATGAATAATTTGCATTGGTATGGATTTTAAGGTCAATTTGGTTATATGTATATGTATTTCTTGATCTTGATTAAGGTATTGTGATTGTGTAGTTCATTTAAAAATATAATGTATAATTAGAAATATAGATTGTTAATTGATAATCATAATAGTCAAGTTTGTAGTCATGTTAGTTAAGATTTTCTAGATGTACATAGATATATTTTAGATAGGCATTCTTCATATCTTTCAAAGATTATAGAATATGGCATTTTAAATGTTTTAATAACTTAGGACATTTTATGACAATGAGACACTCTGCGCCTGGCAGCACCAATCTACTTTAAGAGGAAGATGGGCATCGAAGAGGCACCTTATGGAGTTTGATAGCCATTTGGGCAAGAAACTGCTCTTGCCTGGACTATTGCATAAACTGGACACAGAGAACCCACAGAGAGAGGACTACTGAACTTGCCTAAGGTGAGATGATCTTTTGGGGTTCCTGATTCATGAAAAAGTCTGCGAGACATTCTGCAGGACACAACAGATAGTGACTGAACTGACTTTGAATTTTCCTGCTTTATGGAAATGTCTGCTGAATACCATGGGCCTGAAGGCTGAAGATGGATGCCCCAACGGTACAGAGGAACCTTGGGTGACTATCCAGGCAGCAAGATGTCTCTGTCATTTCTAGAGTTTTAAAAGTTGCTTTTTTCTTGTTTGCTTAGGTAGTATTGTATCTTTCTGGAGTCTTTGATGGAGTTAAGAATAGTTAGTTATAGTTATAGTTTTCCTTAGTTATGATAAAGATTATTGTAACTTTTACTTGATAACTGTTTTGTTATATGTAATTTTGCTATGTTAAAGTTAAAGCCTTTTTTTTTTTGTTTAAACAGAAAAAGGGGAAATGATGGAGGAAGGTCATTGGCTAATAAAGGAACTGCCTTGGCCCATTTTATTGGTTAGAAGATAGGTGGGAGGAGTAAACAGAACAGAACGCTGGGAGGAAGAGGAAGTGAGCTCAGACTCCACAGCTCTCCTCTCGGGAGCAGACGCCTGAGAGAGACGCCATTCTCCTGGCTCCTGGGCAGACACACGCTATGAAGCTCAGGCCCAGGATGGACATAGGCTAGAATCTTCCTGGTAAGCGCACCTAGGGGCGCAACACAGATTATTAGAAATGGGCTAAATTAATATGTGAGCATTAGCCTAGAAGAGGTTAGATAGAAATGGGCCAAGCAGTGATTTAAATGAATACAGTTTGTGTGTTGTTATTTCGGGTAAAGCTAGCCGGTGGTGGGAGCTGGGTGGCGGAATGCAACCCGCAGCACCCCACAACATCTATAGATTTGCTTCTGTTTGTAAACTTCCTTTAGTCCTTTTTAGCAGTATGTCTCATATTGAGAAACACTTATGTTTACTTTTGATGATATCTTTTTATCTCCACTATAACCCTGGAGAATAATATATGTAGACCAAGAGATTCAGAATTGAAAATTGCTTCTATTTCAGCACTTTAACAAATATTGTGCTTTATCCCTTGGACTACATGCCTCATTGTAATTACGTGGTTTTCTTTTTGTCTTTTTTCTTCTACCAAAAACAGAATTCCTTCAACGTGATCTCAAGGTTTTTTTGCTTTTATTTTCTGAAGTTTGCCTATATCAATCATTTCATGTATTTCTTGGGTTCATACGCTACCTGGTTTAATCAACACTGTTTTAGGCATATCTCTTTGTGTTCCCATCCACAAGTAGTTTGCACCTTCTGTTTTCATGGCCCACATATTTCACTGCCCTCTCTTTTCCATCCTCTTTTAAGCCCGTGTTCTTCTCCTTGTAGTCTAATTCTAGTTTCATGACCTGCAAGCATGACCACACACAGCCAACTCATAAACGAATTCAAGTCTTGATTCGATATCTGAGAGAAAACTTGGGTCTTTTATCCTTACTGAGTCTGGTTTGTTTTACTGAGCTTCTGGAAAACGTGGGTCTTCTCCTACATTTATGGATGCAAAGAGTTCACCATTCTTGGAATATTTTTCTCTTTTTGGGTTAGCCAGGATTTCTACTGCTGTGAAAGATGCCATGACCAAATGCAAGGTGGATAGGAAAGGGTTGATTTGGCTTCACTTCCACAGCACTGCTCACCGTAAAGTTAGTCAGGACAAGAACTTCAGTAGGGCAGGCACCGTGAGGCAGGAACTGGTACAGAAGTCATGGAGGGGTGCTGCTTACTGGATTGGTCACAGGGCTTGTTCAGACTGGTTTCTTATTGAACCAGGACCACCCTCCATCAGTCACTCTTAAGAAAATGCTGTATGGATCTGCCTACAGCCTGATCTTATGAAGGCATTTTCTCAGTGAGGCTCGCTCCTGGCTGAGGACTCCAGATTGTTTCAAGTTGATGTAAAACTATCCAGCACACTTGGGTACGCTTTATCCCTTCATTTATGTATATATTCATCTGTGGCTTGATTTTGTTTTGACATGTATTTCTAGCCGGCCTGGAACTCACTATGTAAAGCAGGCTGGACTGGGACTTTTCATCATCTTCCTTCCTTTTTCTCTTTAGTGCAGAGATTTTGGTCACTCCGTACCACACTTATCTTGCAGTTTATTTTTCTAACCCCTTCATTTCTAAACTGATGATTAAGTATTATTTTATTTTACATAGTGGACAATTTGGGTTTCTCTCTGAAGGTAAAGAATAATCTTATTTCTTTCCAAGAAAAATCACAAAATGTAGGCAAGCTGTAAGTTTCGGTGACTGTCAGGAGGAACAAAATGGACTAGAGAGGTAGAGAAGGTCATTGCCTTTGAGTTAAGGTTCCAGAATTCAGGAAGGTTCAATAAGCAGCTGCATTGGTGGTGGAGCACGTTTAGGACAATGGTTTTCCCAAAAAGAACGAGATGTCCACAGTGTCAGGACAGGCAGGCTTAGGATTTTTACTGGGGTCTGGAAAAAGTAAAAAGAAAAGTGACACCTTTGATTTATAATTCTGAAACGGTAAGGGGCTGGGTAAATTGTTCTGTTCTTGCTTCTTTGTTTGTTTGTTTTTTGACTTGCAGATGGTTCAGTAAGGAAAAGTGCTTACTTCGAGGGCAAGCCTGATGATCTGAGTTCAGATCTCAGAGCCCATGTAAAAGCCAGATGTGGTGCTCACATCTGTAATCCCAGGATTCCTACAGCAAGATGGGAGGTATAAGCATGAGAACTGGCTGAAAGATTGTGGTCCAGGGACCCTGGAGTACACAGTGTATGCGGCAGAAACTAGAGAACTCTGCCTCAAAAGGTTGAAGACAAGAACTGGCTCCAAAATAATTTGTTCTCTTACCTCCTCTCTTGTACGATGACATTTCCATACCTGTGATCACACAAATGTGTGCTCATACGCACACACACACACACACACACACACACACACACACATTGGTGTACTTAGTACTATAGATCTCTAAGCAGCTGTCATGGTGACCAATTATTTGGGGTTAAAAAGTGTGTGTGTGTGTGTGTGTGTGTGTGTGTGTGTACCTTTCAGGGAACCAGTTCCAAGGTGCATGTGTGCCGATCAAAGACAGTTTGTGATGATTGGTTCCCTCCTTTCACCTCATGGGTCTGGGTATTGAACTCAGTAGGCAGGCAGGATTACATGTGCCTGTCTTTTTCCATTGAGTCACCTGCAAATTGAAATATTTCAATACATATGTGCATTTGTATACAAATTTAACAGCTTCATGTGGAGTTGGTTTTGGTGAATCTTCCATATTTATCTGGAGAGTGAGTAGGTTGTCTTCTATCAGGTTTCAGAAATTCATTGAGCTACATATAGGATCTACAGGGAAATTAGCTTTCATAAATCTTTTCAATGTATTATTTCCCATATGATTATTGTTGCATCGAAAGCAGTGTGTTCCAATCTACTATTGTTCCTGAGCTTTTCCTTATCCGTTGCATTAGTCAGATCTCACTAAAGCAGTGGTTCTCAATCTTCCCAAAGTTGTGACCCTTTCTTTAATACGGTTCGTCATATTGTGCTGACCTACAACTACAAAGTTATTTAATTGCTTCTCATAACTGTAATTTTGCTATTTTTATGGACAACAATGTAAATATCTTTGTTTATCTATGGTCTTATCTGATCCCTGTGAAAGGGGTCAAACTCAAAGGTTGAGAATCACTGCTCTAAAGAAACATAACTGATAGAATGTGGTCAAGCTAGTCCATTAAGGGCTATTGTCCCTGCACAGAAAAGCCATAAATGGTAGTTGTTCAGTCAACAAGACTGGATGTCTCAGAGGTTGTCATTTGGCATGGGAGTTCTAGAGGATTCTTAGGGACCTGCTATTAGTCTTTGTTCAGTATTGGACTCCCCAAAACATAGGTTCACCTCCAGCCAAGGCCTCAGAAGCAGGGTAGATGAACTTGCTGGTAAGAATGAGGGCACACAAAAGCAAAAGCTTTCCTCTTCCATGTTATTTGATGTGGTCTTCCAACAGAGATATTGCCCAGATTAGGGTGGGTCTTCTCACCTCAAATAATTCAGTGAAGAAAATCTCCAACGGGAGTGTTCAGATGCTTGAGTTTTAGTTGATTTCAGATATAGTCAAGTTGAAAACCAAGATTAGCCATCACATTCCTCAAAAAAAACTGCCCATGATTGCTATATCCCTTGAAAAAGTAACATTTTGCCACTAAAGTTGAGCCCATAGAATTATTGTGGGTTTCAAAGATATCTCTTAATTGCATATTCTTTTAAGCATTTCTCAAATATCAGAATTTTTATCTCAGGTTTCCTTTTATTTGTAATTGGCTACTATGTTTTTGTTCATTTCTAAGTGTTCAGTGTAACATTTAAGGGGTATGTGCTTTAAAAGTCAGTAGTTATCTTAACAGGCAACCTGAAGAGTATTTTCTTTGCTTGATAAATTCATATACATTTACATTTCTTATGATATCAGTACGCTTGGTCATTTAGAATCATCTGTTCTATTATATAAGTAGCACTTACCTTAATGATGTCTGTGAGATGCTCTGTATCCTAGATACAAGAATTCCTTGATCTTGTGCATGGTTTTCAAACTTGTATTTCCCCATCAGGGCATTGTCTTCATTTATCAACCATTACTTGGAAGAGTGTACATCTGACACTTGATGGACGTCCTAACAACACGCTTCTCAACTTATGAAAAGAGGTTTGTTATATCTAAGAAGTTTGGTTTTTATTGTTTTTATTGAGCTATACATTTCGCTCCGCTATCCTACCTTCCTATACTCTCCCCTTCCTCCTCTCCTTTGACCCCCCCCCCACACGGCCAGTTTTCTCAGGAATTCTTATCTTTTTCTCCTTCCTATGTAGACCGGCAATGTCTCTCTTCCTTCTCTAGGTTGTCTGGGGTTGTGGAAAGTAAGCTGGTTTTTCTTTGCTTTATGTCTAAAAGTCACTCATGAGAGAGTACATATTACATTTGTCTTTCTGGGTCTGGTAAGAAGTTTGTTTTTAATCCATGTTCCTGAGCTTGAAGGTATTTAGGTTGTCTACTTATTATATTGTCTATTTAGATTGATTATTCAGTTTTAACTTATTTTTATTTTTCGTCATGAGATTGGAGTGTATTTGTGTGTGAAATATGTACACATGAATTCACATGCCCATGGTGGCCAGGAGAGGACACTGGTTCCCCTGGATCTAGAGTCACAGAAAATTGTAAGCCACTCAGGTCCTCTGCAGTGGCACAGTGCACTTTAACCCCTGAGACATCCCTGCAACCTTACTTAGACCTGCTTTCTCTCAGGGTGCATTCTCACAGAGCCCAAAGGTCTTCAAAGGCATTTTGCTCTCAGAAAAAGTCTAGGGCACAAGGGAGGATGGGCAGGGCATCTCTATATGCAGCTTGTGCCAGATTGTGGTCATAGAAACCAAGATGACATTTATGGAACACAAGAATACATGACAAGGACAGCAGACGTTCCCCGCCCCCAATAATGGGACTGAGCTGAGAGTGTGAGTGCCCTATGGTGGGGGCTGACCCCTATGGACACAGGAAGATAAAACTCTTAGATGCAAGCCAGAAAATGCTGCTTCACTTCCTGAGGGAGAAAGACATGGAGGCTTCTGGATATACAAGCATGTACCCGTCCTGATTCAGAATGACCATAAACCATTTTCTGGGAAAAGGTGGGGTGTTTGTGGAAAATAAAATAGGCATCAGTGCCTGCACTCGCCCAACTCCCGGCTCTGTGAAAAGGGATGTGAATGGCTCATCCACAAATCTCTTGAACCTGTAGTGATAATGCCTGCTTAAACCATCACCAGTGATAAGCGTGAATGTCTCAGATGGATGTGAAAAGACTCCTTTGACAGACTTGCTAAGAATGTGATTTGAACATAAAAACTTTTATTGATTTTATAGAGCTATACATTTTTCTCTGCTCCCCTCCCTTCTTCTCCCCTCCCCTTTTATCCACTCCCATGGTCTCCATGCTCCAAATATACTCAGGAGATCTTGTCTTCTTCTACTTCTCATGTAGTTTAGATCCGTGTATGTCTCTCTTAAGGTCTTCATTGTTTTCTAGGTTCTTTGGGATTGTAGCACAAACTTTTCTAGATTTTAACAGAGACTTTTCTCTGGGCACCAGGCTGGTGCCAAATACTTAGAAATGTACTTTAACAAATTCTGTTGATTACAATTTCAACATAATTTCTTTATAGATCCTCTGGGAATTTCACATCATGAACCCAAATCTGTTTGTTTTGAGGTACCTGCATATATGCCCCACACCCAACAAGAGAATAAGCCACTAAAACAAAGGTAAAGCAAACGAAAATCTGAACCCAAGCCAACGACCAACCTCTTTGCCCCTCGATCTTTCCCCCCTATACAACACATCTGGTCATTCATCTTAGTGGCATTGGGATCCTTGGTGATCACATACCACACCATTTTGTCCAATCAGCTCTTGTTGCAAACATTTATTGCAATGAGTCTTTTGTCTCATTTGTGGCCTCTGGTTTCTGGTACCCATCGTCAGTGTACCCTCACCAAAACTCACCTCAGACATTCCGGGTCCACCATGAGTAATGGAGATCATACAGGTATCATTCCAGAAGACCTGTCCCTTTACGAGTTCCAGCCAGTTAATGATGGGGGAGATGTTAGGATGGGCCAACCCAAGGCCCTGAATATGGGCCTAGGATGTAGTTGAGCTTGTTAGTCCAGCCCACTTGAGATACCCCCCTCAGGCTAGGGGCAGAGCAGCTGTCCTATGGCCATGCCATCAGCACCCGTTCTTGTGAACAGACTTCACTGTGGTTTCCCAGCCACCCAGACCCGAGTAATCACACAGAAACTATATTAACAAAACAGCAGCAATGCAGGCCCCACAGATCGGCATGGCCCCAGTGTCATCATGACACTCAGACACCAGCATGGCCCCAGGTGGTAGTCCAGATCTCTAACAACCACATGGCCTTCAATGCTGACAAGAGCCATGGACATGAACTCAGACCCTGGCCTCTGTAGGGCCACAGAGCCAGACAAGACCCTTGGCAGCAGCTCGGGAATGGACAACACCAAGGCCCCGGTTGGCAGCATGCGTCTCTCAGATCAGGGACACTCCAGTGAGAGCACAGCCCTAGGACACCAACAAGGCCAGTGGACACAGCCCAGACTCCAGGCTTCTGTGTACCCTTTAGTGGCAGCATGGACCATGGACATTAACACATACCCAGACATATCATTTAAAAACAGCTTGAGTCCTGATGGTTGGCGTGGTAAGAAGACCACCCACCTCAGCTTGTTCCTCACCACCTTCCCGTCCTCCATTGTCCCTCTTTTCATAGCTCATGAACCATTCGGCTGCTCCTTCTCTCCCATTTCTCCACCACACATTTTGCTCACCATAATGGCTTCCTGGAAGTACCGGGTCGACCTGTGAATGTCTTCCCGCCAGCCCAGGCTTTGACAATGCAGGCTTGCCTGTGGGTGTGTGGCACCTGCCTGAACAGAATGGTGTCAGGCAGCCTGGGGATATCTTCAAGGCACCCAATGACTGCAATGTTTTAAAAATTGTGTGTATATGTTGTAAACATTGCTGCTCAGATGGAAAGGGATCCTGGCAGTCGGGAGGCAAGGAATACCACAATTCACCATAAGCTTAGGAATGCACAGCCCTGCTTCAGGGAAAGTTTTCCCCAAATGAACAGCTCTGCACTGATAGTTGAGGGTTTCCCCAGCCAAGTTGTTGCAGCTTTGTTGTTACAGTCTCTGAGAGATTGGTTAGCTTTTTGCCGAATTGGTCAGTGGAAGAGTGTGTTTCTATGGCTTTGGTGTCAGGGGCAAAGTGTGTTTCTTTCACTGGCCTGTTTAACCTTTTGTCTGTGGTTTCAGGGCCAGTGAATTGATTCTAATCTCAGGGTCAGTGTATGTTTCTTTTGCTCTGGTTTCAGGATCAGGGTGTGCTGCTTTGGACAGAAATGGGTGTTGTTTCCCCTAGAAACAGATATGCAGTCCATTGTGGTCCACCAAGTGAGTGCTGAGAACCCAGCCCAGGTCTTCTATAAGAGCAGCAAGTCCTCTTAACCATGGAGCCATCTCTGAAGTCCAAGTCATCGAACATTAAATGTAATTACTATTTTTCTACTTTTCCCCATAATGACAATAGACATCTTCTTATACTCAGGTAGGTATAAGTTTCATTATTATTTACCAATCCATAAAGTTTCATTTCTATGTTCCTTAGGTTCTCAATCCCAACCACTGCCCTATCCTGTCTGCAGGAAAATACAACAATCTGATATTATAGATAAATTTATATATGCTGGAATGTATTAGGATAGAACCAGAGTTCAGAGACATCTGGCCTTCATTCATCTTGAATATATGTTTAAATTTATCTATTTTGTTGCCCATGATCATTGTTCATTCTTACTATTAAATGGTGTCGCAATGTATAGCTACGCTGAAACTTTGATAATTTAGTTTTATTTCATGTGTGTATATGCTCGCCTACATATAGGTATGAAGAGCAAATGTATTTCTGGTGCCTGTGGAGGCCAAGAGAGGGCATTGGATCCCTTGGCACCATAGTTACAGACAGTAGGGAGCGCCATGCCAGTTTTGGGAAATGAGTCTTTTACCTGTTGGCTATTGTTTAGGTTGTTTTCAATTTCAGTGTCTTGTATATAAAGCTGGTGTGAACTGAAATAAATAAATCATTAAAAGAAAATATGTCCTCTTTCTCCAGGTTATATATTTGGGAATGTGATGGCCAGATGACAATTAACATATGAAGACATTGGGAAATACTTTTCCAAGTCTCTGTCCTGTTTTCCATGGCCACCAGCAGTGGGTATGAGAGTTTCATCCTCCACAACCTGCCAGGTCTTTGTATGACAAGTCTTTATTTCTGAGTATTTTATGGGGGTGTCGACAGTCCCCTCAGAGTCATCTGTCTCTCTTCCTTAAGTGTTAAGGATGTTGCTGCTGTATGTTTCTCTTAGTGGAGCATCTACTCACCCTTCTGGCCAACTTTAATTTCCTGAATTGTCTATTTTCTCAGTGACTCTTTTTGAGGTTTTATGCATTCTGGAAACAAGAAGACTGTCATCTGATACACAATTTCCAACATTCATTTTCCCAGGTAAGAAAAATATGTTTCTAACATATATTTGGTAGAGTGGACATATTCTCACTTTATGGAGTTCTTAACAATTCAGTTGTTCATTTAATGAAAGGGGGTTTGTCATATCTAAGAAGTTTATCTATAATTCATTCAATTGTTTTCTGCTACATGATTCATATTTAGGTTGTATTTTGGATCAATTACCTTTTAGATTATTTTCACTATTTACTGAGTGTCTGCCTGTATGTCTGTGTGTGCCATATGTACGTTTGAGTTCAGTTGCCCACCGAGACCAGAAAAGACTGTCAGTTCCTCTGGATCTGGACTTATAGGCAACTTTGGGCCCCCATACAGGTGCCTGAAACTGAAGTCAGGTCATCTGCAATAGCCAAAGGCACTCCTAACCTCGAAGATGTCTCTCTAGTCCTGTGTAGATCATTTGTTCATTTTGGGTTGACTTTTGTATCCTGTGACTAACAACTTGTCTATATTTATAGTTGTGCATGGGGATGTCTGCTTGTCCCAAATAAGACAGAAAGACAGGGCATTGAAGGGGATATGAGAGGAGAAAGAGTCTCTCACCCTGTGATCTAATTTATATTTTTATAACTGACACTCAAGAAACCTCAACCCAACTGATAGAGCCGAAATTATCTACAGATATAATGCAGCTTTTTCTAAGACATCTCAAAGAAAGTTTTAAAATAACAAAATATAAACTAGAGTCTGAAGATAGGGTTCATTCTTTAATTTCTCTGGATGTCTTCCAGAGGATCTAGGGTTGATATGCAGCACCTACCGGATGGTTCACAAGTGTCTGTAACTCCAGTTCCGAGACATCTCAAACTCTGGTGCCCTCTGTGGGCAGTAGGTACTCACTCATGTGGTGCATATATTCCCTGTGGAAAAACATTAAACAAATAAAAATAAATTAATGAATTGTGCTTACTTAGGACAAGAATACTTGTAAATTCACCTAATAACCTTACAATTTAATTTACTTAAAGAAATTTTAAAAGGGATAAGAACATTTCAAAAGATTATTTTTTCATTTTTGACTTTTGAATAACCAATTGTATATTTTTTCCTAATGGGAAAACAGAACCCATTTAAAGACTCAAAGTATTCTTACATGTAATTTTAAACAATGTAACTTTGAGAGCCATAAAAATCTTCACATTTCTCACTCTCCTGCCCTCCTCACACACCATTGGCAATGACACCCAATCTCATGTCTCTCTCTAGTCCTCACTCAGGCCTTCATGCATGAGCCATCCATATTCTATGTGAGCTTCTGTCCAAAACATTAATAATCCCACAACCTTTGCTGTATTCTGGCTTTTCCTGAAATTCTTTTATGCAGCTTAGTCATAGATCCACCTTCACCAGGGTCAAGGTTATTAATGGGACAGGGTGATCCTCAGGCTGCTGGTCACTGTACTGGGCTGTTCCTCCCAAACACCACAGGGAGTCCCAGAAACACTCGGTGAAGAGCATATGCCTGCTTCACTGAAGTGTCTTTGTGTCTTTGCTAAAGGTGTCCCCTCACACATGTGTGACTCTTCTGTCCCCTTCATATTCTTTTCTGTCTTATTGTCATTTCCAATCAGGCACGCTGTCTTCATTTCTCTATGTTTATAAGGAGTTTGGGAAGTCAGGTGTTCATCCTCCAAGGTTGTCCCTTTTCAAGGTTGTTTTCAAGCTGCGGTTCTTCATATTCCTATGAGTTCCAGGATAAGCCCATTAGTTTATGAAAAGTCTGTTGAGAGTTCTCTTGGTATTGCACTGGATCTACAGATCTGTTTAAGGAGAACAGACACATGCATATTCCATCGCATGAAGGTGATTGTAGCGTGAGTTCTAATTGGTCTTAATAATAAAATCGGGAGTCAGATATTAAGTATTTGGAGCTATAAGATCAGAACAGCAGAGCAGCCAGACACTAGTTCTTTCCTCGACAAAATCCTCAGACCAAATGGAGCATCCTGTCTCTACAAGACCTCAGACTGACTGCCTGAATCTCCTATCTCCTCCCACCTTATAGTCCTCTCTTGGCCCAGCCATATCCCTTTCAGTCTCCATCGCCCTAATGCTGGGATTAAAGGTGTGTGACACCAAAGAACTTTGCTGAAAGATGTGAGTCACCACTACCTGACTTTGTTTATTTTTTAAACTGGATCAATCTTATGTAGCCCAGGATGGCCTTGAACTCACAGAGTTCTGTTTCTTTTTTTTTTATTGAGAAAAAGAGAAAAAAAAACAAGTTTCCACCTCCTCCCAGCCTCCCATTTCCCTCCCCCTCCTCCCCCCTTACGCCCCCTCCTGCCCCCCTTCTCCCCCTCTCCCCACTCCTTTCCCCCTCCCTCTCCAGTCCAAAGAGCAGTCAGGGTTTTCTGCCCTGTGGTAAGACCTAGGACCTCCCACCTCCGTCCATATCTAGGAAGGTGAACATCCAAACTGGCTGGGCTCCCACAAAGCCATCACATTACTTAGGATCAAACCCCCGTGCCATTGTCCTTTGCGTCTCATCAGCCCTCATAGTTCGCCATGTTCAGAGAGTCCAGTTTTATCCCATGCTTTTTCAGTCACAGTCCAGCTGGTCTTGGTGAGCTCTCAATAGATCATCATTATATATTGTGATGCTTAAATTATCCCATAATGTGCCCATGGGAGGACACACATTCAGGTGGACCTGCTCTTCACTTGTTATCTGCCTAGAACTCTGGATTATCTGACCATCCCTGGAAGACTGTCACCAGCAAATGCTAATTGTCAGTGACACTTTGTGTCCTCTGTCTATCAATGTCTGGTTTCTTCTATGAGAAGAACAGCAGGACTGCAGAGAGAACACGCAGAATGTTGACAAGAAGCTGACATGAGCCCTTGTTTCCAGTATGTGAGTCATCAGTGCCACCAGTGTGTGTGTGTGTGTGTGTGTGTGTGTGTGTGTGTGTTTGTGTGTGTGTGTGATGTGTACATGGGTGTGTATAGGAAGGGTCTGTGAGATGAACAAAGAAGAGGAAGATGTCACTGCACATCTTTGACTTGACTGGATGCAGACAGACTACTCCATCCCTATATTCAGTACAGTAGAGTGCATGAGCGTTCTCATCGCCTTCTTCCCCTCCCCATGAGATTTCTCTCCTCCTTCTCTGGCTTCTAGTAGAACAGGGGAGAAAACAGTGAACTCTCCATGCAGAACCAACTCCTGGAGAAGAACCAAGTGTGGTGTGGTCTTGTCAGCCTGTTACCTGAGCAAGAGTGACAAGATCATGTGGGACTCACCAGGTCAGTCATTTCCTTTTCTCTTCCCATTCATGTGACCAGCAGCGGATCTGTGATGCCTTGTAGGAACACATCTTGTTGAGCAGGTAGCAGCAAAGAGCAGCACTCTTTGGAACAATGGCATTCATAGACTCCCCAGATGACTGAACCCTGTAGGGGTCCCTTTAAATGACCAGGACTGAAATGGAAGCCATCCCCATCAGACCATTTCCCTGAATGGGCCATGCATAACTGCATCACATTTGCAGGGAGTACTTATTAAAATGGTAGATATCTGGGTCCACAACAGACACTGAATCAAACCCTGGGAAGTGGGCTGTGGCATAGCCACTTCTTTCTGATGGCTGTCCATGTTAAAACGTGTTGCTAGTGGGTTTGATATTCTGTCTTCCAGGATATGGAGTCACAGACTGTTTAATTCCATACCATGTCCTCTTGTTACTGCCTTAAATATCGGTGTCTTATATGGCATATCAAATAGGCAAATCAATTCTTTAGATATGTTTATCCAGCTATTCACATACTGGCCTCTTTTGTGGGCACCGTGTTTCTGCACTGAGATTACCACGGATCTTGGAGTATTGTGTTATATGGGTAAACTGTCAGGAAGCAGAGGAAAGCAGTCCTAGATACACCTGAGATCATGCTGTCCCTCTTTCCTTCCCACAGACGATTTTCATAGTTCTCCTCTTGGAGTTCTACAGTGTTGCTCTGACAGTCTTTGTGTCCCCTTCTGTGTTCTTTGGGATGGATCCTTAGAAGAAAGATCCCTGGTCCCCAGAATGCACGCTTGAGGTTTTCACTAGCATAAGATCCATCCATAGGCTTGGAGAACAGTTGCATTCTCTCCAGCAATGGAGAAGAGTGTCTTTTTGCTCTCAGACTACCCACGGGGAGAGCTGAGAGGAGGTGACTGCTATGTGAGAAACCTGTGGTGAGCATTTCCTGAAATCAGGAGAGTTACATGCTCAGACTAGACCCTCTGCCTGTCTTTGTCTTTGAAGACGTGGTTCCTCTTCCTCTCTGTGTCCTGTAGCTCTGGTTCTAGTTCCACAATGTGGGAAAGGGAAGTCACGTGCTTGGTGTAACCTCAATGTCCTCCTTAAACAAATTGCTTTCTTATAGATCATCCATACTTGGTTAAGTATGGAGACATGTTAACTGCACTATCACATGGAAAGCAGAATCAGAAAAAAATCTATTCCGCACCCAGGATAACTTCCAAGACAGACACCACACAAGGTTTATCCTCCCTCCCCTCTGTAAGGGAGATATAGCCAGGAGCAGGGTGGGGCCTTATAGCTATCACTATGGGAAGGATGGGCCAAATTTTCCTTGGTTTCCAAGGCAGCATTTGTTTTTCTTTGTGGACCAGACAGTTTAAGGCAGTCTCTTTGAATGGTTTCCATGGGAATCCACTTGAGCAGATCAAAGAAGGGAAAAAGGAATTGTGTGAGACATGTAGATGTGGGGTTAGAATGATGATGCCTGGCCCACCATAAACTACTAATTCACAGAAATAAATTGACGACATGGCTGAAGAAAGTGTGTGTGTGTATGTATGTTTGTGTGTGTGTGTACGTTCACTAAATCTTGTATAATTCCTGTGTGCTCAAGGCCTTTACAGTTTCAGTATACAGTTTCAGTATCCATGAAGAGAACCAAAAGGGGACTACTGTCTTCTGAAGAGCACATTATTTCAGACAAGTAACTTGAATGGCCTCCTGCTCTCCCCAAATGTCACACAGTAGTCTCTTCTATTAATGACTGACATCTTGGAACCGATTCTAGTCTATGCACTTATGAGTACTCAGCCAACCACAATTCTCCCTCTGCAGCTTGATGGGGCAGAGGAAATCCCTTATAGTGGTATTTTGAATGGTGGTAGTTTGAATGAGGATGATCTCCATACGCCTCTTTTGGTGAATGTTTCAATCCCAATGGTGGATGGTTTAAGAAAGATTAGGATGTGTGGCCCTATTGGACGAGGTTTGTCACTGGGTGTGAGTTCTGATGACTCAAAAGCCCTCTGCCTCCTGCCTGTGATCAGGATGTAAACTCTCAGTTTCTGCTACAGTGCCCTGCCAGGCTGCCTGCTGCCATGCTGCCCACAGTGATGGTACTGGACTAACCCTCTGACACTGAAAGTAAGCTCCCCATTTAATGCTTTGTTCTGTAAATTCTCTTCAGTACAGCGCCTCTTCCCAGCAATAGAACAGTAGCTCAGTCAATGTCCTGTGGCTGTCAAGGGACTTGGGGTTCCTGCCTCTTTTCTTCTGTGTTATCTCTTCTTGTAGGGCTCAGGGGATAATTTCTCTTTCAGTATCTAGTTAGTGGCTCCAAAATGAGGGTGAGGTAAAGGAAATACTTTGGAAACCTTCGTGCAACAGAGAAGGGACCCCAAGCTTGGTCTAAATCGTAACGGTGAATACATATTACATCTAAACCATATGCAGACCATATTCATGGAAAAGTACATGGCAACCACACCACAAACACCAGGTTGCTCTTGGAAGTCCCCAGCAGGCATGGTGCAACACAATTGCAGTGACTGACCAGGATACAACTTGCCTGGGAGGCAGCGATCTGGGGACTGTACCACAGCCTCCTGGAGAGGAGATGGAAAGTCTAGGAAATCCATCCATTCCAGTGTCAGGGGATTCAAGGTGACCACCACATTCATATTCTCTACAGAGCACCACTCTGTATCCCGTGTGCACTGCCCACTTTACACTCAGGGAGGATGAAGTGAGTTGTGGAGCACTACAGTTGCTGCAATCCATAAATGGAACTGCTCTAGTATTGTATCAAGTTTCCAAACACACTGAAAACGCATTGCTATTCCATAAAACATCAGCCCCTTTAAAGAAAATAAATGTAGGCATGTAGTTTGAATGCCACCTCCTGGCCATAATGGGGACTACATCAGTGAGAGTCTTGGGCCCAGTGGCGTCTATGTTTGGGTGGGAGGGAACATTGGCTGTGACCTGGACTTGAAGGGACCTTACCTCTGGAGATAAAGCAGTGTTTTTTCACTTCAGTATATTTTCCTGGTACATAAACCTTGACATCTTAGGTATATCAAATGTAAACCCAAGATTGGAGACCAATCCCAGTCTAAGGCTAACATAAAGCAGCCTCATTAGATAGAGATGGTGGAGCTCTGTGTGCAAACACACACACACATATGCACACAGGCATGCACAGAGCATGAGAGTAGATTCCATTTGTCCTTCTACTTCATTGCCCAGAAACGGAACACAATGACTACTTCTAAAGTACAGAAGGTATAAACATCGTTTATCCAGTGTGTGGTTGTGTGCCCGTGTGCATATGTGTGTGCTTCTGCAATTGTATGCATACATGCATGTGGTCAGGGGACAGAAGGCAGCCTCCGGTGTTGTACCTCAGGCGCCATCCCCCTGAAGTTTTTCTTAGACAAGGTTTCTCACTGGCCTGGAACACGCAAGGCAGGCTGGGTTGGCTGGGCAGCACACTCCAGGGATAGGCTTGCCTCCACCTTCACACACAAGCATGTCCCACCACACCTACTACTTTTCCTGCTGTAGTTTAACTTCATTTTCTTGATGATGCTCTCTGTGAATGACACTCAGGGCCTCATGCCCACAAGGCCAGCAATTTATTGATTTAGCTGTCTCCCCAGCCCCACTTTTACCACCCGAGCACAAGCAATTTTCTCAGTTTACACTTTAAAGTACTTTCCTTCCTGGATACGAAATTTCAAACACCACAGGAAAGCACATGTACTACCATAAGGAAATCTGTGTCTGTCGCTGGGCTTATTCCTAACCCTAAGGCACAGGGCTGTCTGCAGGGAAATCTCCAGAGAGTGAGCTATCTGAGTAGAGTCCCAGCCGCCATTTTCTGTGCGCCTTGCTGTATGTGTTGGTGAGGAAGTCACTTCCCCATTTAGGGGATGGTAATCTTTAATGTGTCTGCCAGGGACACACAGGGCTCTGCCTAACATCCAGTGAAAAGAGGATGGTTTCCCATGACAGAACTAAGCTGAAACTTTCCCACAGTGAATGGAATGATAATAGTCCTGCTAACTATTTTGTGTGTTTAGTGCAGAGTCTCAGAGCAGCCCAGCCCAGCCTGGGACTCTTCCCCTTCCTCCCTCAGCCTTCAGAGTGCTGCTGGTCCTCCCAGCTTACCACACTGCCCCAGCTCAAGTATTCATTTTAATGTAAACACATTCTTAATGCTACTGTTTTCTTCTCGGCCCAGTAACATTTTCATTCCATTTCTACATGTATATTGTTGAATTCCCACGAAATAAATAATTTTATCATTGATTTCCCTGCAAAAATTTATTTTATAATGATCCACATCTCTTGAAAAACCATGTACTCTAAGATTGTTTTTCTAAGAAATTTCACATTTTCTGAGATATTTCTGGTTTTTGTTTGGTTATCATTTTGAGGAAGGGCCTCACTGTGCTATTAAGGCTGTTCTGAAACTTCTTAGCAGTAATGATCGTGTAACCCCAGTGTTCAAATAGCTGGAAGTGCACGCATTTGCCACCTAACGCTGATGAAAACTGTTCTCATTATTGCCTGGCATTTGACCATTTTTCTTCATTGTTTCATAACAATTATTTTAATTTGTACATAATTTTAAAATGTACATAACTTAATAATAATTACGTTGTGTATATTCCTATGTGTATGTACACATGAATTCCTATGCCTCCAAAGGTCAGGAGAGGTCATACCTTCCTGGAGCTGAGGTATGGTCCTTCAAGGATGTTGGAAATGGATGCTGGAAACTACCTTGGATCCTCAGCAACAATAGAATGCACTCTGAACCACTGAGTCATCTCCCCTGCCAGACTGTAGACTGTTAGATTCCGTTAGCCTTTATAATGTTCATATTTTAAATTCCACTGTGTTTTCCCCTTGGTCAATGACCTGGAGTTGATGCTTCTTTTTTTTTTCTTGTTTAGATTTTAGTTATACTTTTAATTATGTCTGTCTGTCTGTCTGTGGTATGCACATGATTGGCAGAGGCATTGACTCCTGATGGGGCTAGAGTTAAAGGCAGTTGTGAGCTATCTGCCATGGGGGCAGGGAGCCATACTCTCATAAACAGTAATGACTCTCTTGTCTCTTTCCTCCTCCCTCTACGCCTTGAGTGCTGGTATTACAGGTGAGGGTGAACATGCCCAGAGGGTCAAAGAACACAGAGCAATTTCCATTCTAGGCAATCATTCTGCCACGAGAGCTATGTCGCCAGTCCCCATACTGTGGCTTTTTAAATTCACCAGTGATTTCTTTTCATGGTATAGCATTCTCATTGAACAGCTACCAGAGAAATCAAGAATATAGCTGGGAATGTGTGCACAGCCAGGGGAGCAATAGCAGTGTCTAGGGACCACTTTTAAAAATCCCCAAATGTGCTCCCACCACATTTGTGAAGAGCTTGGGACCGGGCCGTCAGATGCTGGGCAGATCTAAGTGCTGTAGCATCCTCGAGTCCAGCCTCTGACAAGGACATCCTGTTCCTGAGAGAAAGTCTCCTGCCAGCAAACCTACCTTACATGCCCAGCTTCCCAAAGGTCAGCAACAAGGGACTAGAGGCTGTTGTTGTACTGTCTGTGGATGTGTGTGCACAGCCAATGACCCAGACCCTGCAGAAGAATCACAAAACAGGAAAAAGGTTGGTCAAAGAATCAGACACATCCTTAAGCTCAGTGCTGAAGACATAAAAAAAGAAAATTTGGAAATATAGCATAGTGTGTGGAAATAGAAATGACGGAGAAAGAAGAACAGGATTTCCCTTGCACGGAGATGTGAGTGTATGTGTCCTGATGTGGGGCTGTGCCTCCCTAGGAGTATGGGGACAATGATGAAGGGATCCCAGAGATATCTGAGAAGCCGGATTCTGCGTTTGGATGTCTGTACAGCAATGGTTCTCAGCCTTCCTATGCTGTGACGTGACTCTTAATACAGTCCCTCATGCGTGGTGATCCCAACCAGAAAATTATTTCTGTTGCTTCATCATCGCTGTAAAGTTGTTACAGGTAAGAATCACAATGGAAATAGTTTTGGAGATAGACGTTTGCTGAAGGGGTCAAGTCACTGGTTGAACCACTTTTCTAGAGTCAGAGAGATGTGGGACCTTCCTAGCCCCAGCAACTTTGGTTCCCTGAGCCAGGATGTCCTGGACCCATTTTCCAAACAAAGGCTGGGAATTTCTGTGAGGAGAAAACAGAGTGAGACCCTCTGCAGACACTGCTCATGTGCTAAGTTGGGGGTCTTTAGTGATAATACCTGCTTTAAATACCAGTCACAAGTTCCTGCATATGTGACAGACTAATGTTGATATATGCAATTGGAATTACAGGCTGGCCTTGAACTCAGACATCCAACTGCCTCTGTCTTGTGAATGTTTGCTCCATGCCCAGCTGTCAAAAATAAGCATTTCTAAAGGCAGTCTTCTTCTGGAGAAATAGGGACAAACAGTTGCTGCAGAATTTAGAGACTGATTTCACTTCAACT
Organism: Microtus oregoni; assembly: GCF_018167655.1. Classification (NCBI taxonomy): domain Eukaryota; kingdom Metazoa; phylum Chordata; class Mammalia; order Rodentia; family Cricetidae; genus Microtus; species Microtus oregoni. The sequence goes on from NW_024543238.1 coordinate 26,123, forward strand.
CTGCCTAAAACCTACTCACTTCCTTCATCTGTAAACCTGCCAAGAGCAGTACATGCTGTAGAACAGCCATTTTCAAAAATACACTGAATTTTGGGTTCATTTTTTAAGAGACAAATGTTAGATTCTTATTCTGTTGGAAATTATGCTACAGTTAGCTATACTTAGAAAACTTTACATCTGAAAATTATTCATCAGCAACTCGTTATCAAATTGTTAAGTTTTACAATGACTATATTGGGTATTCAAACTATCCTGTGTCAATACAGGTGGAATAACTGATGTCAGTAAATGGAAGCACCGTGTCTCCATGTGGTCAGACAAATCCAGAGATGTTAGAGCAATGTCTCCACAAGGAAAATGCACAGCGCATCCAGGTGCTATCTGCCCTCTCCCAGACAAGGCTGCACAGGGCAGCTCTCCTGCTGATCACTGCAGCATGGCTTCATCCCTCTTTCATACCTCCATCCCTCCCCTGTCTTCGGAACCATCTCCACTGTCTCCACACACTCCCTCATTCCGCCCTCCCCAGGCCTTTCTCTGTTCAGTGCCAAGTCACCTTCTACCAAAAGGAAACATATCATGACAATTCCATAACTCACCTTCCACACAGATCATATAATCCAAATGTCATACACAGCTGACAATGACAACATTTTCCTTTCTGTCCTATCCCCAAGCAGTGTCCACGTTGTCTTCAAGGTTCTGGCAACTAGCCTTGTTCTCTGCTCTTAGATCCACTGTTCTCCATGGAAGCAAGCACGCCCACAACTTGGTTTGTGCACGGTCTTGCTTCTATTTGCCATTCAGGACTCAGATCACATGCTAACTTCTGAAACCTTTGGGGGTAACATCACATACGACAATCCCCATCACAACTATTTCCTGTCCCCTTTATGATCTTTAAAGCGCCAATAATACACGGAATTGCTGTGATTACTGATTTCTTCTGCTTACTGACAGTTTGCCTATCTAACACGATATACAAGGACCCGTGCTAGTCTTCACAGTGCAGGAACAAGGTGTTCACTAAAGAGGCCACTATGTGAATATCTGGATAAACGTACACGAAGGAATTGATTTGTCTATTTGATATGCCATGCAACACAGTGGTATTTAAGGCAGTAACAAGAGAACATGGTATGGACTTAAGCAGTCTGTGACTTCATATCCTGGAAGACAGAATATCAAACACACTAGCAATACGTTTTAACATGGACAGCCATCAGAAAGAAGTGGCTATGCCACCCCCCACATCACAGGTATTGATTCAGTGTCTGCTGTGGACCCAGATATCTACCATTTTAATAAGCATGATTCAGTGTCTGTTGTGGATCCAGATTTCTACCATCTTAATAAGCAATCCCTCCAAATGTGATGCAGTCATGCATGGCCCATTCGGGGAAATGGTCTGATGGGGATTGCTTCCATTTCAGTCCTGGTCATTTAAAGGGACCCCTACAGGGTTCAGTCATCTGGGGAGTCTATGAATGCCATTGTTTTACAGTGTGCTGCTCTTTGCTGCTACCTGCTCAACAGGATGTGTTCCTACAAGGCATCACAGACCAGCTGCTGGTCACACAGATGGGAAGAGAAAAGGAAATGACTCACCTGGTGAGTCCCACATGATCTTGTCACTCTACTGTACTGAATATAAGGATGGAGTAGTCTGTCTGCATCCAGTCAAGTCAAAGATGTGCAGTGACATCTTCCTCTTCTTTGTTCATTTCACAGACCCTTTATACACAGCCATGTACACATCACACACACACACACACACACACACACACACACACACACACACTCACATTGGTGGCAATGATGACTCACATACTGGAAACAAGGGCTCATGTCAGCTTCTTGTCAACATTCTGCGTGTTCTCTCTGCAGTCCTGCTGTTCTTCTCATAGAAGAGACCTGACATTGATAGGCAGAGGACACAAAGTATCACTGACAAGAGGCATTTGCTTTTGGCTTTCTTCCCAGGGGTGGTCAGATAATCCAGAATTCTAGACAGATAACAAATGAAGAGCAGGTCCACTTGAATGTACTCCCACGGGCATGTTATGGGATAATTTAAGCATCACAGTATATAATGATGACAAAGGAGTACTCCTTTAAGAAATGGGTGTTTCTGAGTAGACACAAACGCATGAGTAAATCCATTAATAAACAAAAGATAAAAGAGAAACATTACTCAAAGACAAGCAATTCTTGTATACTAGCAACTGCACAGGGAAGTAGGCATCAGAGCAACACTTAGCAGGCGTCATGGTTATAATAAACATGGAAAGAACCATACATAAAACACCCCCTCTGTACAAGTCCACAGCAACACTGCTAAAATCTGCATGACTGGATGGGAAAACAAGAGGGAAAACACACGAGTACTAACCTTTTCCTTTTTGTGTTGGGGAAAATAATATTAGATATTTTGAAAATAATTACCTAAGTATTCTTCATAATACAAACCTTTCTGGAGTTACACATACATACCTAACTCTTCACATGTATCCCCTTCTTTCTCTCCACCGTGATCTCAGCACCTCCCTGATGGAGCTAGCTGGGAGGTAAAGGACTATCTCTATGATTCCAAAGATGCCATTGGGGCAAACCTTTGACCTGTGGCTGCCTTAGAAATTTTCCCCCAAACTGGGTGTTGGACATTTGTTTCTGTTCTCCTAATTCACTTGCAACTTAAAAGTACTGAATTTTAAACACAGCAAATATATGTTAGCATCAAAGACATTTTCATCATAGAGAATGTAATTAAATATTTTAACCTAAAAGATTCATCAATAACTCTGTCTAAATTTAACACAGACAGCTGACCACAGTGAAATGAATGTGTGGAAGCTGTAATTTAAAATCCCTGTCACTGGAGATAGCATCAGGAAATATGAAATAATTAGGAAAACTCTGCCCACTTCTCTGTAGTGCCTAGACACTGAATGGGACAACTCATTGCTGAGAGTAAAGATGTATAGATTCATCGACTGTGGCGATATTTTGTTTCTTCCATGACAATAAAGCTTGCCTGAGAATCAGTGTGTGCAGATAGCCACTAGTTAGCCACAGAAGACAGGCAGTGTTGGAACTCACCTTTCCCAACACTTAAGAAACAGAACTCTGTGAGTTCAAGGCCATCCTGGGCTACATTAGATTGATCCAGTCTAAAAGAGAAACAGAGTCAGGCAGTGGTGACTCACATCTTTCATCAAAGTGCTTTGGTGTCACACACCTTTAATCCCAGCACGAGGGAGATGGAGAATGAAAGGAATGTGGCTGGGAAAAGAGAGGAATATAAGGTGGGAGGAGATAGGAGATCCAGGCAGTCAGTCTGAGGTCTTGTAGAGACAGGATGCTCCATTTGGTCTGAGGATTTTGTCGAGGAAAGAACTAGTGTCTGGCTGCTCTGCTGTTCTGATCTTATAGCTCCAACTACTTAATATCTGACTCCAGATTTTATTATTAAGACCAATTAGAACTCACGCTACAATCATCTTCATGCAATGGAAGATACAGGTGTCTGTTCTCCTCATACAGTCCTATAGATCCAGTGCAATACCAACAGAACTCTAACAGACTTTTCATAAACTAATGGGCTTATCCTGAAATTCACAGTGAATATGGAGAACCCCAGCTTGAAACAACCTTATAAAGGGACAAACTTGGAGGATGAACACCTGACTTCCAAACTCCTTATAAACCTAGAGAAATGTAGACAGCGTGCCTGATTGGAAAAGACAATAAGACAGAAAAGAATATGAAGGGGACAGAAGAGTCACACATGTGTGAGGGGACACCTTTAGCAAAGACTCAAAGACACTTAAGTGAAGCAGACATTTGTGCTTCACCGAGTTTTTCTGGGACTCCCCATAAGTGGTAGGGAGGTACAGCCCAGCACAGTGACCAGCAGCCTGAGGATAACCCTGTCCCTTTGATGACCTTGACCCTGGTAAAGATGAATCTAGGATGCAGTAAAGAATTTCAGAAACAGCCAGGATGAAGCAAAGGTTGTGAGCTTATTAATCCTGTGGATAGAAGCTCACACAGAATTAGGATGGCTCCTGCATGATGGCCTGAGAGTGGATTGGAGAGAGACTTGAGATTAGGTGTCATTGCAAAGGGTATGTGAGGTGGGCAGGGAGGGAGGTACAGTGGGAGAGGGAGAAATGGGAGGATTTTTATGGCTCTCAAGTTACATTGCTGAAAGAATGTAATTCAGAAAATTTCAAGATTAAATTACATTAAAGCCTATATTCAGGTTTTTAAATTAACTATAAGAATATTTTTACTCTTTAAATGGGTTCTATTTTTCCATTAGGAAAAAAATATTCAATAGGTTATTAAAAAGTAAAAAATGAAAATAAAAAGCAATGCTTTTGAATGTGCTTATTCCTTTTAAAGTTTCTTTCAGTAAATTAAATTGTAAGGTGATTATGTGACTTAGGTGAGAGAATAGAGTGCTATCATCATCCATCTCAAGGCTACAAGTATTCTGCCCCTAAGTAAGCATAACTGCGTTTTTTATTTTCTGCTTTTGAATGCTTTTCCACAGGGAAGTCTGTGCACCACGTGAGTACCTAATAATGCCCACAGAGGGTGCCAGACTTTATGAGATCTCTCGGAACTGGAGTTACAGACAGTTGTGAACCATCGGGTAGGTGTTGGGTATCAACCCTGGATCCTCTGGAAGACATCCAGTGATATTAAAGAATGAACCCTATCTTCAGACTCTAGTTTATTTGTTGTTATTTTTAAACATTATTTGGGATGTCTTTAGGAATAGTTGCATCATATCTGCAGGTAATTTTGGCTCTATCAGTTGGCTTGAGGTTTCTTGAATGTCAGAAAAATGTAAAAACGATTACAGGGTGAGGGGCTGTGTGTTCCCTCTCATATCCCCTTCAATGCCCTGTCTTTCTGTCTTATTTTGGGACAAGCAGACCTCCCCATGCACAAATATAAATATAGACAATCGTATATCGCAGGATACAAAAGTCAATCGAGAATGAACAAATGATCTACACAGGACTAGAGAGACATCTCAAAAGTTAAGAGTGCCTTTTGCTATTGCAGAGGACCTGACTTCAGTTTCCAGCACCCATATGGTGGGTGACAGATGTCTGTAACTCCAGATCCAGGGGAACTGACAGTCTCTTCTGGTCTCAGTGGGCATCTGCACTCAAACGTGTATTTGGCACACACAGACATACAGGCAGACCCTCAGTAAATAGGGAAAATAAACCTAAAAGAAGTCCAAATTACAACCTAAACATGAATCTTGTAGCAGAATACAATTGGATGTTCAGGTTCATGAATTACAAACAAACTTCTTAGATATGGCAAACCCCCTTTCATTAAATGAAGAACTGGAGTGTTACGAATTCCATAAAGTGAGAAAATATCTATTCTTCCAAATATATGATAGAAACATATTTTTCTTACCTGGGAAAATGAATGTGGGAAATTGTATATCAGATGACAGTCTTCTTGTATCCAGAATACAGAAAGCTTCTAAAGGAGACACTAAGAAAATAGACAATTCAGGAAATAAAACTTGACCAGAAGGGTGAGTAGATGCTCCACTCAGAGAAACATACAGCAGCAACATCCTTAACACTTAGGGAAGAGAGACAGGTTGTAGTAATAAGGGCGGCGGGGCTGCGTCCCCGTCACCCGGCCGCCCCCACGGCTAGCTTTACCCAAAATAATTACACGGAAACTGTATTCATTTAAACACTGCTTGGCCCTTTAGTCCTAGCCCTTACTGGCTAATTCTGTTATCCCGATCAACCCATCTCTAATAATCTGTGAGCACCGGTCTTACCGGGTAGATTCTAGGTCGGAGCTTAATCTCGTGTGTCTGCCCAGGAGCGGGGCATGGCGTCTCTCTGAGGCTTCTGCCCCCGAGAGGAGAGCTGTGGAGTCTGAGCTCACTTCCTCTTCCTCCCAGCGTTCTGTTCTGTTTACTCCTCCCACCTATCTTCTAACCAATAAAATGGGCCAAGGCAGTTCCTTTATTAGCCAATGACCTTCCTCCATCAACAGGTGACTCTGAGGGGACTCTAGACAACCCCATAAAATACTCAGAAATAAAGACTTGTCATACAAAGACCTGGCAAGTTTGTGGAGGATGACTCTCAAATACCCACTGCTGGTGGCCATGGAAAACAGGATGATAACTTGGAAAAATCTTTTTCTGTTTCTTCATATGTTAATTGTCATCTGGCCATCACAACCCAAATATATAACCTGGAGAAAGAGGACATATTTTCTTTTAAAGACTTATTTATTTCAGTTCACAACAGCTTTATATACAAGACACTGAAATTGAAAACAACCTCAGCAACAGGCAACAGGCAAAGACTCATTTCCCAAAACCAGCATGGCAGTTTTCAACTGTTAACTCCAGTGCCAAGGGATTCAATATCCTCTCTTGGCTTCCATGGGCAACAGGCATGCATGCGTTCTTCATACCTATATGTAGGCAAGCATATATACACATGAAATAAACTAAATTATAAAACTTGCCGTGTAGCTATACAATGCTACACTATTTAATATTAAGAATGAACAATTATCATGGGAAACAAAAGAGATAAATTTAAACATATATTCAAGATGAATGAAGGCCAGATGTCTCTAAACTCTGGTTCTATCCTAATACATTCCAGCATATATAAATTTGTCTATAATATCAGATTGTTGTATTTTTCTGCAGACAGGGTTGGGCAGTGGTTGGGTATGAGAACCTAAGTAACATAAAGAAACTTTATGGATTGGTAAATAATAATGAAACTTATACCTACCTGAGTATAAGAAGATGTCTATTGTCATTATGGGGAAAAGTGGAAAAATACAAATTACGTTTTATATTTGGTGACTTGGACTTCAGAGATTGCCCCATGGTTAACAGGACTTGCTGTTCTTACAGAAGACCTGGGCTGGGTTCTCAGCACTCACTTGCTGGCCCACAATGGACTGCATATCTGTTTCTAGGGGAAACAACACCCCTTTCTGTCCAAAGCAGCACACCCTGATCCTGAAACCAGAGCAAAAGAAACATACACTGACCCTGAGACTAGAATCAATTCACTGGCCCTGAAACCAGAGCCCAACGTTTTAAAAAGGCCAGTGAAATAAACACACTTTGCCCCTGAAACCAAAGCCACAGAAACACACTCTTCCACTTACCAATTCAGCGAAACAAACTAACCAATCTCTCAACATAAAAGGAACCAATCCCAGAGCAGGAAAACAAGCTAATCACTGAACATGAAACCACAGTGTACCTGTTCAGTTGGGAGCTGCCTTTCACACTCTTGCAGGGTCAGCCACCTCCTGGACTCTTCCCTCCCAGTGAATCTCTTGAATGAGGCTTGGGTAAGACCTTCTTTGCCTAAGAAGAACAGAGAAGCAATGACTTCAACTGGGGTCAACTGGAGGAGAGGGGAGCAGAACTGGAAAAGTTTCTCTTAGCAGAGCAGAGTTGTTACTCTTCTGAGGATCTAAGCAGAGCTGTAACAACCTGGCTAGGGTAACCCTCCCCTACCAGAGCAGAGCTGTTAATTTGGGGCAAACTTTCCCTGAAGCAGGGCTGTGAGCTCCTAAGCTTAAGGTGAATTTGCGGTATTCATTGATGCCATCTTAAATGGATTCCTCTAGCCAATACTGGGACAAATGGAGCATGGAAATAGAGAACGGCAATAGATGAAAACAGTTTAGGAAAATGGGTGTTGAGCCATACTGATATAAGTCAGCACATGAGTAAAGAAATATGGAGATAAGTAAGCAGTGTACTACACACCAGGTCATCATTGAAGAGGACCAGGAGAATTATAACACATAACCTATCACAGCAGTAAGTGATTAACTAACTTTCACAATATATATCCAGGGACATATTTGCACAAGCATGAGTATATACACAATACACACTAACAATATTCAATGTAAACACACAGCTCTCACCTCGAAGGAAGAAGTGAGTTCATTCTGGAATCAAATATCTGTGAATAAACATGATTGAGACAGGTTTATGTTAGTACAAATTGCATGTTACAATGTGGAAACAGTTTCATGAAGTTTTTATAATAACAGAATGAAGAAACTATAGACTCTCCTTCAGTGCATTGGAGATAATATTAAGTAGACTATTATGGTAAAGCAGAGAAACCTCAGCTACTAGCTGCTATGTGATGACACACAGTACTTTGACTCGCAGAAGCTTAGAGCTTTGTTAAGGAGACATATTCTGATATTTTAAATGTCAGGTCCAACGTCATCTGTTAGTGACAAGGTGTTAGGTAAGTCCAACACAGGGGGCCCAAGGAGTGGCTACTCATGGGCTCAAGAGAACACAAAGGAAACTGTAATTAGGCATTGGGACTGCGACTTCCACCATCTCCATATCACTGCAGGTCTAAGAGTCAATCAACCAGGCTTTGCAGACCAGCCTCTGCCAAGGAATTCCTGTACACACACACACAGACACCTCTCATTCTCACTCTCCTAGCTTCCTGTTATTTACTGAGAGCTCAAGGGGTACAATCACGTTACAACAGACTCATCTCTGACCACACACAGGATGGTGAGAGCTACTAAATTATGTGGTCTGAATGAGATTCCTGTGACGATGGCCATGGATTTGTCTCTGGGACATTTCTCTCATTTGTTTCAGACTGTCAATAATAACCTGTAAATGCCGATAAGAATTTAACGACAAACTGCATTACACATCAAATAACGTTTTCATCATGGGATAATCCATGCTTTCAACAAAAAATATCCTTTGTAAGTTTCATTGACACTTGTTTCCTGACAGTTTACAGAAGATTTAATAATTTGTTCACAGAAAAAACAATATGTATAAATTTGTTTAAAAACTAATACCAGTTATAGATGAATCAAAAAGTACAAATATTTGTGCATTATCCTGACAGATAGATCCATAGTGCTGATAGGCCGAGAGATTTCCAAACATTGCTGAATTGGAGACAACCTGTCTTAATGAAGGACAACTATGTTCGCAGCTCAAACAATTCATTATTTGTAAGATGTCTGTTGATTCAAAACTGAGCTACAGATTGGATGCACTAACAACAAAATAGCACTTATTCTTTTTAAAAATTGAGTGGATAACTCTAAACATTGTAGACTAAATATATAGCTTGTGTAAACCTTAGAAACAGACAAATGTTAGAGAACAGCATTGCCTGATAGGAGACCTCTGTTTGAACCTACAGTAATTGGACCAGCATGCTATTGAATCAAAGTTGGCAAGAAAAAGTCCAAAACCAACATTCCACGCTCACATCCACACATTTACAGACCACTGCCTATATCGAGTCAACATTTTTCCTGTACCTGATGCTGGCATCAAGCTTGTGTGTAGTGCGTGTAGTGTGTGCTGAGAAGAACTGACCATACTCCTGCTGCAGCCTCCCAGGCACTGGGATTACTGGCATATGTACCATGATTGGATAATTGGAGAACTGATGTTTCACAAATAAACAAGGCAATTTGATGCATAAAGATGGCCTTTCAGGAAGCAATACTGAGGCAAGTGTATATCCATACCCACAAATATAAACTAGGACCTACATCGTATCATATGTGAAGACCATTCAAAATAAATTACAGATGTAAAAATATAAAAATCAGCCTATAAATGTCAAACAGAACACAAGAAGAAAATCCCTGTCACTGAGTGCCAGGCAAAGATTTCGCAGACAAGACACCGAATAAAAACCGTAATTGAAGAACTAGAGAAGGTGGGATCTTACAATTTAAAATCTCCCGCTCTTCCAAAGACATGGATGAGAATTGAGATGATAAGTCTGAGGCTAGGAGAAAAGTTAGAAATACATATATCTGATAAAACATTTCTAACATTTCTATGAAACATACGGAAAACCTCAAATGTCAGCGAGCAATCTCACGCACAGAGTGGGAAGTCGGGATCACAGAGTGCTCATTTGGCCTCATCTCCCTCCTGCTCACTCTCCGACAACTCCCCTCCTGGACAATGGCTCCAGCACAGCCCTGTACATAACAGCACAGGAGGAGGCAGAATGGTCCCAAGTCTCTCTCCTTCCGGAGAAACACAGGCTGCAAACCCCAAGGTAGGAGTGGTCCTACTTGGGTCTGGAATCCCTGCATCTGCCTCCCAACCCTCAGAAAGATTCTGGTGCTCACCTCCGGGAATCCATAAGCTCAACTCAGTCCAAACACCAGGAACTGAATGCTCCTTTCCAGGACATCGTCCGGTCGCCATTTGAAAAGAGTCGCCATAATGACCCCGGTTTCTATGACAACCGCAATGCTGCCTCCCCCTTAGTAACCAGGAATGGCTCCGCCCAGCCCTCCCTTACTTCCTCTCAAAGGAAGAACTCTTCACCCTTGTTTTCACCCAAGAAAGCATACCCATTAGAGAAACTGTCCCCACTACGAATGCAGAGCTTTTCTTTTTTTTTCCGCTCTGTGAACAAAGCATATCCCTAAAAGCCCGACCACATTGTACTCACCAGACCATGGTGGTATCTATGGAAATGTCGTCACAAAGATGAACATTGCTGTCACGGTGACAAATGAGCAATTTTATCCAATAATTAGCTATGCATATATAACCTCATCACGGGACTTTAAATTTTGGGACACCTTGTACAGAAACATCCTGAAAAAAGAAAATCAAAGGTTAAAAGTATTGTTTTGGAGATGCCGGGGCTCAAACTCGGGGCCTCATATATGCGAAACATGTGCTCTACCTCTGAGCTACATCCCCACACCTGGTAACAGCTTCATCAAAGCCCTTGTGAAGTCAGAGGAACCGCGCCAACGTTCAGAGTCTCTGCAAAGGGTCTGCATCAGGTCCTTTGAGCATACTGGATTCCAGGTTGAGTTTAGTGCTTTGATAGGATTCTTGGGACATTTGTTGCATGAGAAAACAATCTATTTTCAATCAAAGGAAAAATAATAACAATAAAAATAATAACAACAACAATTATAAGAACAAACCTTATATTCTTTGAAGCATGGTAAGCTAACAATGAATGATACTTTGAATTACTCAGTCCCATCAATTTTACTTCAACTTTACCTGCAGGTGGTTCAACATGCCAGTATCATAGGGAATTAATAATAATATGTTGCTGATATGCGGTCATATTTGAGAGTATGGGTAGCTTCCTGAAACCCTCTCTAGCATACCTCCTTTCTCTTTTAAAAGACGCCTTAGTTTCCGGGCTTGAAAGGCTGTTTTTATAATCTTGGTCAGGCCGCTCATTTTTTTTCTTAACGTTGCCAATACTGTCCATCACTCCATTTACGGCAATAACTAAATGTGCGGTAGCTATTGGTTCACAAAACCCTAAGGTGCTGTCACTTTCTGCATGTTTATGTATCTCACCGCATGCTTTGTAAGTTTCAAAAATGAGAGGTTTTCTGAAATATGTCCTCTTTTCATACATCACCTAGTATATGTCTCAATATACAAAATCATTAAATAAATATTTCATGTATGTTCAGATGAGTTAGAAAAGTGAGTATTTTTAAAAAGAAAACAATCTATTTTTTTCATTTACATACCATCCAAGTTTCTATTCCCTCTCCTCAGCCCATTCCCTCTTCTTACCCGTCCCCCCAACCTTCATCTACTCCTCAGAGAAGGCAAGGCACATTGCCCAGAGGAATTAATACCTGGGGCTTTAATTTAATTCATTGGTCCATGTGTCTGCTTTTATGCCAATACCAAACTGTTTTTATCACTACAGCGCTATGGTGAAGTTTTAATTCAGGGATGGTGATGCCTCTGGAAGTTCCTTTATTGTACAGGATTGTTTTAACTATTGTAATTTTTTTTTCACATGAAGTTGAATATTGTTCTATTAGTCTGTGAGAAATTGTGTTTGGATTTTGATGGGCATTTCTTTGAATCTCTAGAATGTTTTTGGTAAGATTGCCATTTATATTATGTTGGTCCTACCTATGCAAGAGCATCCATGAGCGTGGGAGATCTTTCCATTTTCTGATATCTTCTTCAGTTTCTTTCTTTAGAGACTTAAAGTTCTTGTCATATAGGTGTTTCAGTTGTTTAGTTATAGCTACCCCAAGATAATTTATATTTGTGGCTCTTGCAAAAAGGGATGTTTCTCTGAGTTCTTTCTCTTTATTTTATCATTTCTATATAGGAGGGCTACTGATTGTTTTGTGTTGATCTTGTATCCTGCCACATTACTGAAGGTGTTTATCTGCTGTAGGAGTTCTCTGGTAGAGTTTTTGTGGTCACTTATATGTACTATCATATCATCTGCAAATAATGAAAGTTTGACTTTTCTTCCTTTCCAATTTGTATCCCTTGATCTCCTTTTGTTGTCTTATTGCTCTAGCTAGGTCAACTAATACTATATTGAAAAGATACGGAGGGAGTGGACATCCTTGTATTCTTCCTAATTTTAGTGGAATCACTTTGAGTTTCTCTCCGTGTAATTTGATGCTGGCTGTTGGCTTGCTGTAAATTGTTTTTATTGTGTTTAGATAGGTTCCTTGTATCCTGATCTCTTCAATACTTGTACTCCAGATGGGACTCAAACTACCTCATATTCCACATATAGCACTTGGGGCATATACCCCAAGGACACTTCAACCTCCCAGAAGGTCACTAGCTATTCAATGTTCATTTCCACTCTATTCCCAATAGCCCAAAATTAGAAACAACCTAGATGTCTCACAATATAATAATGGATAAAGAAAATGCTGTACACTTCTATAATAGAGTATTATTCTTATTTCAGAAAAAAAAGACATCATGATATTTGCAGGTTAAATGATGGAACGAGAAAAAAATTTCTGAGTGAGGTAACCCAGACTCAGAAAGACAAACATAGTATGCACTCACTTCTAAGTGTATATTAGATGTAAAGCAAAGGGTAACCAGGCTGCCATCCAGAGCTCCAGAGAAGCTAGGTAACAAGGAAGCCCCAAGGAGGGATGCATGGATCGCCCTGGGAAGGGGAATTAGATGAAATCCCCTGGGTAAACTGGGGGTGAGGCCGTGGTGAAGGAGAGGCAATGGGGAAGGAGAACATGAGGGAACAGGATGGTCATAGAGAATGAAGTGGGAAAGCAATGTAAGAGGGAACTTGATAGAGAGAGTCACTATGGTTTTAGGGAGAAACCTGGTGCTAGGGAAATTCCCAAGAATCCACAAGGATGATCCCAGCTAAGATTCCTAGCAGTAGTGGAAAGGGTTCCTGAACCGGCCTTCCCCTATTATCAGATTGGTGACTACCCCAACTATCATTATAGAGGCTTCTCCAGTAATTGATGGACTCAGATGGGCCTTCTGTATGTGGAGAGATAGTTGTGAAGTTTGGACTATCTGAGGGGGCCCCCAGCAGTGGGATCAGGATCTATCCTTGGTGCTCAGCCTTGTTTGTTGGTGCCCATTCTCTGTGTTGAGATGTGATGCTATCCTTAATGCAGGAAAGAGGGACTTGGTACTGCCCCAAATTAATGTGTCCTTACCCCTCGGGAGAAGTAGAGAAGGTGTGGGCTGCTGTGGGGAGGCATGGGGAGTGTGAGCAGAGGTGGGAGGGAGAACTGTGGTTGGAATGTAAAATGAAATTTAAAAAACAAATTGATCAATTTAAAAAACAATAGAACCCACCCCCCAAATCCTCTTAGCCAAGACTGGTGGTTCATGCTTACAATCTCAGCACTTAGCACGTGGAGAAAATAGAATGCAAGATACAATAATAAACATTATTCTTTATTTTTGTTTTATTATATTTTATTTTGTTGTGGTTTGTTGTTATATCTTAGAAGCCTGTTTTTTTAAAATGAGAGACAGAAAGGAAGTGGACCTGGATGAAAGAGACTGGGTGGAGCTGGGAGGAGTAGAGAAAGGGAGTCAGGAGAAATTGTATTCAGATTATAGTGAAATTGAAAAGAATCTGTTTTCAATAAGGGGGGTGGAGAAAAGTTTTAAAAAGAGAAGATCATTGTAGGACTTCAAATTAGAGGAAACTTATTTAAGTTTCTGTGCCAAATGATAAAGTGCATATAAATATATATCTATATCTCATGCAACATGTGGAATATATCATACCTGAAAATACGGTTGCTATTTATCTGACAGTGCTGGTGAACATGGTGCATCTCACTGTGCACTTCTAATTTCTAGGTTTCATGCTGTATGTGAAGAGACAAAGAGAAGACAGATATATGTAGCTGAGTCCCAAACTTTGCCTCATCGGTACCCTCCTCAGCCCATGCAAGCATGCACAGAGGCAGAACCTTTCCCTGCCCCTCTAACAACAGCCAAGGCAATGAACAGAGGCTGCTTTGTAATAAGGCATTTACTTTTGATGCTTTCCTCCCTTTAGCAGGGCAGGGTTCTGGGAAGATAGCAAAGGAGGGAAAGAGTAGTAGGGGGAAGGGAGGGAGAAAGAGAGAGAAGGGGGTGTGGAGAGGGAGACAGTGGGAAGAGTCAGGCTTCCAGCTAGAGTCAATTTACCACACCAAACAGCCTGGGAACCCTTTGGGACTAAGAGGTTATCTGGGTTGTTGTTGCATATTTTGAGTGTATTCACTCTTGATTTTAGCTCCATTGTAGCCAGGCCTACATTTTCCTCTAGCTTCATGCGCAGAGATTTCCAGGGCCAGTCCTTTTCCATTAGCTGAACTCAGTTTGCCCATCTGTATACTGGGACTCTGCCTTCTAATCTTGGCTCTCAGTGCCCTTTTCAGCAGGCTATGGTTTTGTTTATGAGTAGGTTATTCTTCTACCCGGATCTGTCTGCTCACGCTAGATATGGGCCATGTTGTATCTGCTCCTGTACTCAGCCTCATGGTTCTTTTGTGAGGCCCTCCATTTGCGCTCCATAGACTGGGGAGGGGAGTCCCTGCTAAGTCTTTATTCTTACTAAGTGCCTGTTGTATGCTAGGTGCTGTCTTACATGTTACCAACTCCTCTTGGCCGCACTTGTTATAGATCTGCTTGGATTAAATGCCCCTTCTCCACCGAGTTTTCTGTGGCAGGAGTGGCACCTTTCTCTTGGTGTTCTTTCTCCTCTACCTAACCTCAACAGAGCAATGTGCTGCTAATCCCCTTCTCAATTGTCTGTAACTAGGTCTCTGACGTCAACATTCAAGTCTGCATCATTTCCAGAACATGGGAGACATACCTCCTCTTGGTACCATGCAGACTTAGGCCTGTAGTGAGGCTTTCCCTTCCAAACCTTTCCTGCCCTTTCTGGAGACTAGGACAATACTCCGTGCTTTCCACTGCCCTCCACTCTGCCTCAGCCAATGGATCCTGAATAAATAGCTGCGGTGGATTTAGGAGGTTGCCGGGGCAGTGGGCCTCTGCCTGTGTTTAACAGTACCTGAACACACTTTAAAAAAAAAATGGAGAGCTCCCCATCAGATTCAGACTCCTTCCCTTCTATTGGGAAATCCTTCCTTGAAAGGAGCTGAAGTCTATCTCTGAGACCGGGAGCCATATGTAGTCAGCTAAAGAAAGCTCCTGGACACCAGGCAAGGCACCCACCCCCTCAGCTATAGAAATTGTATCCAGAGTCAGACGATCAGCTCCAAGCGATATAGAAATTGAATAGAGGGTTGGAAACTCTGATTTGACTCAAGAGTCCTGGTCATTGCCTATGGACCTTCCCGACCTTAGACTCAGGAATGTGGTGGCTGAGGCCATGACTCAAGTCTTCCCGATGCTGACCACCTATCTGCAGACTGTTCATGGCTAGTTTCTGGAACAGAAGTATCTGACCCTGAAACTTTGGTGTTTAGCTCCACTACCACTATGCCTTCATTCCACGTCCCCTCATTCCTCCCTGTTCTGATTGGTGTGAAAGGAAAGGCAGATGACATTAATGCCCACTATGTGACAGATACTTTCTTACATGCTAGCTACTATGTCTCATAATGCTGTGCAAGCATGTAGCATTGTTATTCACATATGATGAACACAGTAACTGAGACCTGAAGCAGTGGAGGTATAATTTTAGTTTTGCATTGCTCTAGTTATAGTAGCAAGTTTAAAAGGGCAGGTTTTAAAGCCAGATTTCATGAATTTGAATCTCAGCCCTTCCACTTCACAGCAGTGTGACTGTGAGCAAGTTACTCAACCTCTCTGAATCTCCGTGTTCTTACTTCTAAAATGGTAGTAATTATGCTAACAATTTAAGAAACATTGTGATGACTGACTATATATAACACCAAAGGCCCAAGTTGTTAACATTGAATATCATATCAAGGATTTCTTATAACTATTATTCTGTTAATTTTTCTTGCTAGAATTTATTGAACCCCCCATTAAAGACTGGGTATGCTAGGCATTCTGCATTTAAGATGGTCCCTGACCTTAAACCAAGTGTGGTGGCTCATGTTTGTAATATCAGCCTATGGGAGGATGAGGCAGAAAGATTGCCACTGTCTCAGCGGAATCAGGTGTAGAGTGATAGATCAGAGCACCCAGCCTCCTTTTCCGGTCTCTGTGCATGAAGGGTGCACCACATGTATGCACACATGTATGCATAGAACACACACACGTGTATGCACAGAACACATACACTCATGTATGCACAGAACATACAAATACACGTGTTTGCACAGAACACACTTATACATGTGTATTCACAGAACACAAAATACACACACATGTATGCACAGAACACACAATACACACGTGTATTCACAGAACACACACATACACGTGTATGCTCAGAACACACACATACACACACATGTATGCACAGAACACACACATATCCACGGTTTAATTTATTCAGTTGTATTATTTCTTAATATATAAGGAACAGTATTGGGTAGATTTTATTGATTTTTTTGGAGCATAGATTAGTGTTACAGTTTTACTCTAACCCGAATATTTCAGGCTTTGCAAACCTTGTTATCATAGCGACTTAAGAAACACAGGGTTTGGGGTGAAGAATTTGCTTAGTGGTTAAAAGCTCATCTTCTCTTGTAGAGGACACAAATTTGATTCTCAACGACCAAAACCCATAGCTTCCAACCACTTGTAACTCTAGCTGCAAGGATCTGATGCCAATTTCTGGACTTTAGTAGGAGTTACACTCATACACCACACACACACACACACACACACACACACACAGAGAGAGAGAGAGAGAGAGAGAGAGAGAGAGAGAGAGAGAGAGAGAGAGAGAGAGAGAATTACACATAGAACAAAACCTTAAAAAATAAAATAACATGTTTTAATATTGAGTTGAGGAGAGGGTTCCTTGGCTAAAGGGCTTGTTGCCTAAGAATGAGGACCTAGATTTTATTACCCAGCACCCAATTAAAAGTCAGATCTGGTATATGTCGATAACCACAGTGTTGCAGGGGACAGAGGCAGGTGAATCCCAATGTATCACTTGTCAGAGAATATAATCAACAGTTCTCATCAACAATAGAAATTAGTATCAGCAGACCAAAGCAGTATAAATAAAATGAGGCAATTTTGTGGTAACATTCTTGAGTTATGGCATGAGGACACACAGAGTGAGGGCAGAGGATTGTAATTTTGAGACTAGTCTGAACTTCATGATACTGTCTTAAAAACGAAAACAATCAAACAAAACCCAGCCAGGTATGGTGGTTTATATTAATCCCAGGACTTAGGAAATAGGTAAGTGGATTTGTGGAAATTAGAGGCCAGCTTCTATGTGATGAGTTTCAGTACTGACAAAGTGACATAGTGAAATACTGGCTCAATTTTTTTTTTTTTAACTGGAGTGGTGGTGGCGGCACACGCATTTAATCCCAGCACTTGGGAGGCAGAGGTAGTCGGATCTCTGTGAGTTCGAGGCCAGCCTGGACCACAGAGCAGGTTTCAGGACAGGCTCCAAAGCTACACAGAGAAACCCTAAGGAAAAAAAAAAAAACTTTAAAAAGGCAAAATATTAGTGTCCAGGTAAATTCTCGGTTTCCCTCTCCCTCTTTATGTCTGTACACGAGGGTGTATATGTGTGTGTGTTCTGGGCATACACGTGTCTGTATGTGTGTGTTCTGTGCATACACATGTGTATGTGTGTTCTGTGAATACACGTGTGTGTATTGTGTGTTCTGTGCATACACGTGTGTATGTGTGCTCTGTGAATACACGTGTGTGTGTTGTGTGTTCTGTGAATAAACGTGTTTGTATGTGTGTTCTGGGCATACACGTGTCTGTATGTGTGTGCTCTGTGCATACACGTGTTTGTATGTGTGTTCTGGGCATACACGTGTCTGTATGTGTGTGTTCTGTGCATACACGTGTGTGTATGTGTATTCTGTGAATACACGTGTTTGTATGTGTGCTCTGTGAATACACGTGTGTGTGTTGTGTGTTCTGTGAATACACGTGTTTGTATGTGTGTTCTGTGAATACACGTGTGTGTGTTGTGTGCATACATGTGGTGTACCCTTCATGCACAGAGACCGGAAGAGGAGGCTGGGTGCTCTGATCTATCACTCTACACCTGATTCCGCTGAGACAGCATCTTTCACTGAACCTGGAGCTAGGCTGGCCATCTGCAGGCCCCAGAGATTTTGGGGTCTCCACTCTCTTCAGATTCAACAGTCCAGGGGTTACAGGAACCTGCATGGCCACAATCAACTTCTTACAAGGATTCCAGTATCTTTTGTGTCTGAATGGCAAGGACACTTAACCAACGAGTACTCTCTCCAGCTCCCAATTAAGAAATTTCTTTTGTTATTTTTTTGTGTTTTATTTTTAATTTAAATTTCCATTCTAAAATTACACTTCTTCCGCACCTCCCATTCCCCTCCCGCCTCCCCCACACCTTCCTCCCTCCCCTCCCTCCTTAAGAGAGGGCAGGGTACCCTGACCTGTGGGAAGTCCAAGGCCCTCCCCTTTCCATCCAGGCCTAGGAAGGTGTGCATCCAATTAGCCGAGAGTACCAAAAAGCTATCACATGCAGTAGAAATAGGTCCCAGTGCTTTTTCTCAGTCAGCCCCCATTGTCAGCCACATTCAGAGAGTCTGATTTGATCACAGGCTCATTCAGGTCTGGTCCATCTGGCTTTGGTGAGCTCCCATTAGATCAGGCACACTGTCTCAGTGGCTGGACCAACCCCTCACAATCCTGGCTTCCTTGCTCATCTTTTCCCTCCTTCTGTTCTTCAACTAGACCTTGGGAGCTCAGTCCGTTGCTCTGATGAGGGTCTCTGTCTCCATCTCCATCCTTCGTCTAATGAAGATTCTATGGTGATACTCGAGATAATCGTTAGTGTGATAGTGGGGCAAGGCCAGTTCAGGCACTCTCTCCTCTGCTGCCCAAGGACCTAGCTGGGGACATCTCGTGGACACCTTGGATCATCTCTAGAGGCAAGTCTCTTGCCAACCCTAAAATGGGCCCCTTAATGTAGATATCTTCTTCCCTGCTCCTATATCAGCCCTTCCTCCATCTTCACCTCCCCACTCCCCCAAACTCTCCCCAGTTTTACCTTCTTTCTTCTCTCTCCCCTTCTCCCCTTCCCCCATCCATCCCCCACCCTTACATTTACCCCCATGTTCCTAACATGGCAATCTTGTTTGCATTCAATTTCCAGGAGAATCTCTCTATATATATTTCTTTGGGTTCACCTTGTTATTTGGCTTCTCTGGACTTGTGAACTCTAGACTCAATGTCTTTGGTTTATGGCTAGAGTCCACTACTGAGTGACTACATAGCATATTCATCTTTTTGAATCTGGGTTATCTCACTCAGGATAGTGTTTTCTATTTCCATCCATTTGCATGCAAAATTCAAGATGTCTTTGTTTTTTACCGCTGAGTAGCACTCTAATGTGTATATATTCCATACTTTCTTCATCCATTCTTCCATTGAGGGGCATCTAGGTTGTTTCCAGGTTCTGGCTATTACAAATAATGCTGCTATGAATATAGTTGAACAAATACTTTTGTAGTATGATTGGGCATCTCTTGGGTATATTCCTAAGAGTGGTATTGCTGGATCCTGAGGTAGGGTGATTCCCAATATCCCGAGAAACTGCCACACTGATTTCCAAAGTGGTTACATAAGTTTGCATTCCCTCCAGAAATGGATCAGTGTTTGCCTTACTTCACATCCTCACCAGCATGGGCTATCTTTGGTGTTTTTGATATTAGTCATTCTGACAGGTGTAACATGGTATCTCAAAGTTGTTTTGATTTGAATTTCCCTGATTGCTAAGGAAGTTGAACATGACCTTAAGTGTCTTTTGGCCATTTGAACTTCTTCTGTTGAGAATTCTCTGCTCAGTTCAGTACCCCATTTTTAATTGGATTAATTAGAATTTTAATGTCTAGTTTATTGAGTCCTTTATATATTTTGGAGATTAGACCGGCCAGTCGAGCGGGCACACACATACCCCTATGAATGGATCTCTTCCATACAGGAGCAGGGCATCATTATATTCAAAATATTATACAACTGTCAGAGTTATCAAAGTCCAGAACATTTCCCACATCTTAAAGAGAAAATGAAGAACAAACATAACTCCTTATCTTTCAGCAGTCACTCCTGTATTTCGATTTCTAGATGCTATAGTAACCACTAATCTGCTTCAGTGGGTCTGTCTTCTTATTCGAGACAGTCTCATGTATCCCAGGCTGTTCTTGAACTCACTATGTAGACTACAATGACCATGTTAAGCTCCTGTCCCTCCTGTCTCTGCTTACCAAGCACTGCAATTCTATACATACATTTCAAAGGTGAGGTCTATCTGACTATTTATTCATTTTTTTTTTGAGACACTGTCTCACTTTGTAGTCCTGTTGGGCCTAGAACTCCCTATATAGACACGACTGACTTTGAACTCAGATCCACTTGTTTTTGCCTCCCAAGTGCTAGGCTTAAAAGCATGCAGCACTACACCCAACCTACATTTTCTTGATTGATGATTGATGTATGTGAAGGTCTGTCCTCACTGTGGATGGGGACAATTACCCCAGCTTTGAGATCTGCGATGTTCACCTGGCAAAGGAGGCCTTAGGATACCCATGACTGAAAGGATTTGAGACATGGAAGCTGGGGCTGGGGTGGGGTAGAGGGCTCTGTAGTCTACCCTGGTCAGTAGATTGTGTCCTAGCCCTGTTAAGATAAAGCCAGCTGAAGAGCTCTGCCTTCTTATCTTTGGAACTAGGACTCAGCTGTATTTGGTATTCCTCATTCTACTAAAGCTTTTGAGTCTTGATCATAAATAGTGACTTTTCTTTTTTCTTTTATACACTCTCCAAGGTTACAAGAAGGTACTTTGAGACATGTAATTGGCAATGACTAGGTTAAACCCTTCCCTGTCTTATTGCAGTGTTCTAATACACTGACTTTGGACATTCAATAGAAATTAGTACAGTGTTGTGTGCCTCTCTTTTAGCGTGTGATGCTCACCATCATTCCCAAATCCCCTAAAAGTAGCTGACTGGAAAGTGAAGATGCTCATCGTCTCATTTTACCTTTGCTGGGATTTTAAAAGTCAGGCTTTTATTTTCCCCTGGGTTTCTAGAGTATCTTAGTTTCTGGAGCATCTTCATCTGCTGTCATTTGCTGCCACCAGAAAAGGACTAAATCTTTGCAATCAGAGTACCCTACGAAAACAGGACTTTCTAAGACCGGCTGTTTCCTTGTTGAAAACCAACATACAATGTATTCATTGATATTTTGAATTTGTATGAAGTTTTAATTGTTATTCCTAATCTGATCATAGTTCTAGCAGGTAACATTTTTTGTTGTTCTTCTTTCACTCAAAATGGCTGACAAAACTTGACATATCGGAAATTGAAAAGTTTGAGAGATCAAAACTGAAAAAAATTACTACCGCAGAACAAAATATGTTTCCATCGAAGGAAAGTAAGTCACGGAGGTTTCTAGTTGAGAGGAACAGTGGTGAAAGTTAGCATAGTCAGTTAATAAACCTAAGTAGTAGTAAGAGAATTATGATAATTAATGCAGCAGTTAAAATATCAAATAGTTGTCTTTTATTTAGATAATGTACATGGTTTGTATGCTAGGTTATAGTAATAATAGTATCTAGATTCATTTCTTCTCACAAAATTACTAAAATTACATTAAAGCTAATTCTAGAATATTGGATGTGGCACTATATCAATCTCGATTTTGCCAAGGTTTTATGTTAATGTGAGTATTACACATTTTTCAGGATGCAATAGTTTGAATCTATGCTTTCACACATAAAAACTGTGCAACCTGTAGTTTAAGTCTTCTAGAAATAGCTATAAAATAAGGTGGAAGACTAAGTTTAGAGTTTGTGTGTATCCCGGCTTCCCAGCTTCAAAGAATCAGTTTGCTCTTCAGAATAACAACCTCCTGGAAAAACATAAACTGAACTTTTAAAAGCTGAGTGGTATTTTCATCTTGTCAGCTTTAAATGAAAACTCAAGAATTCAAAAAATCATCTGAAAACATGAAACTTCCTCGTTCTATAAGGATAAAACTGAATGCCATTCTTACTTACTCCTCATTCGTAGAACACTCTGTGGACACTAACAATATTTTAACAATATTTTAAATCTATTTCTTAAATATAAACTTTATATGTAAGAATATATGGATTATTGTAAAGTCTTCAGGTGTTCTAACACATACATATCTCCACTATGAGGATAAGTGATTAAGGCTTTTGCATGTTTAGCACCTTCTGTGACTTAGTAAATCTATCTTGTAGAAGAAACCTAACTTAATTTTAAGAAAATCAAAAAAAGAAAGAAAAAATAAAAGAAAGAGGAAAATCCCTTTTAAGGATTTTTTTTCTATTTTTCTTTCCCTAGCCACCCAACAAGAAAAGGAGTTGGAGAAAAAAAAAAACATAAAATTAGGAAAACCTTTGAAGAATAAACGTCGACATTGCCCAACGATCTTGGTTTTAGTGGGTTTTTTTTTTGTTTTTTTGTTTTTTTTTTTTTGTAAGCCTATGTGTTTCTAGAGATGTATGACAATTGCTGATGGGCTCTTGTCTGTACCTGATAGTTAAGTGTTAATAGGTACGGAGTTAATCAGTAATCAGGAACAGGCATTCCCTTTGTTTTTAAACTTCCTCATTGATGAACAAATTACAGATGTCTTTTGTGGAATAATTGTTCATAAGTGAAACCCCAGCCCTCTAACACCCCTATTTCCAATGAGTCTGGGAAAATTGGAAGCAGCATCCCCGTCCCTGGCATCCATCCTAAGCCCCTTCCCCCTGGGAGTTGCCTTGGTTCAGACTCCACCTTGGGGAAGCCTGCCAAGTCCTGACCCCTCTCCAGGAAGGGTCAGAACCACTCTCACAAGCCAGTTAACATATGGTCCCAGGTTTTGCATGGTCTCTCTTTGTCTCCCCACCCTCCTCCCAGGCAGAGACAGCTGCTGGTCTCAGAGAGGTGGTGGCGGGCCATGTGTCAGCAGCCAGTGGACCCCAGGCAGAGCAGGACTCTTGTACCTGAGCAATGGCTGGTCCCATTCAGAGAGACACATGGCGGGCAGGCAGAAGACAGAAACATGGATAGACACGACATGCAGAGTGAGGTTGAATGTTTATTTAGGGGGTTGTGTAGGGGAAAGGGTGAAGGGGAGAGAGAGAGAGAGAGAGAGAGAGAGAGAGAGAGAGAGAGAGAGAGAGAGAGAGAGAAGGGGGAGCCGAGAAGTGGGGAGTGAGGCAGAAGCAAAGCTGTCTCTCTGAGAGAAAGATGGAAAAGAGAATGCACTCAAGCAGGAAGCTGAAGATCAGATTGCCTCCATGGATGGGGGAGGGAGTGGGCGTGGCTTGACTCTTAAAGAGACAAAAAAATATTCCCAAGGTCTTTCTTATATTAAAAAGCAGCAGATTAGACACCACAGTTAGAAGGAATTGGGGTGGCGAATTCTCAAAACTGCTTCCTGCTGATTTGTGGGCATTATCCTTGGGGGGCAGGGAACCTGAGAAGGCTGTGTGCAGGAATCTGAGAAAGCTATGTGCTGGCCACATCCTGGCATAGTTGGTCTGTTTGCTTCTGGCCGGTGTCTATGGCATGGAAATATCTGGTATCTCTTATCCTGTTTAAGGTATTGTCAGAACAAAGAACAAAGTTAAATTAAGGGAAAAAAAATAAGGACGAGGGAATTGAGGGGGATGTATCTGACCTGTTTAAGTTGGATTCTTTAATTCGGCTCACTGGAACTCTCAAGAACATTGCAGTCATTAAACGTGAGCATCTTGGGTTTGGTGTGATCTGGTCTAATTGGAGTTATTTTGCGTGGGTGGAGAGGATCGTTTTAAGATTTTTCTTAACAGATGGAAGTTTCCTATCAAAAGGTTCTGTTTTTCCAGCAGGCACAGGGCCCAGGCCCACGTGCTGGAAAACACCCTTCCTGTGCACCTTCTCTGCCAGACTGGATCAATGACTTCCTCTCGGTGAGTTCCCCTTTTTGCTTATGCTGGTAGGGTACCCAGGGTGACCCATTCACTTTTGGGGCTTTCCACTGAACTTGCACATCCATGTTCACCGTGACTATACTCACAAAAGTTAAATGGAATCAAACTAGATTAGATGTTCATCAATAGTTAGATGAATAATCAAACTGAGATATATATGTATGTGTGTGTATGTATGTATGTATACACATATACGGGGGGGGGGCGGGTTGAGAGAGAGATTTTATTCAGTTGTAAAGTAAGTATAAGATTTGCAGGACATGTTCAGTCACCCCAGTCAGGATATAGCTGAGGAACCCATCTTTTATATTTTCAAGTATGCACTTTTACAAAGAGCTTTGTAATTATCATCTTACATGTCACTTATTCTTCCTATATGCCAAGAACTGTGCTGAACACTTTACACAGATTATCTCATTAAAATTCTTAAATCAGCCCTGTGAGACATACAACAAATTGAGGCTAAGGGGAGGTTTCTCAAGGTCACACTGTTGGTAAGTGGAAAAGCTGAGATTAGAGACTAGGTAAAGCTCATAACGTGAATGGTTCATTCATTCCTCTGACCACCCATTTATTATTTAATCCATTCAAGGATTCATTGAATCGATTTTATGGGACAGATACAGTCTAGGAATTAGTTTCAGCATGGCTGTTTCTGGTGGTGGCTCTATGACTTCTTTCTTAATCAGCCTCCTTTTCCCCAGCATTCAGTTTAGTTTTCCCTTCCTAACTCTGCTCAAGACGCAGCAATACCATTTTTGGGTATATATCCAAAGGATGCTCAATCGTGCCACGAGGACATGTGCTCAACTATGTTCATAGCAGTATTTTTTTGTCATAGCCAGATCCTGGGAACAGCCTAAATGCCCCTCAACCAAAGAATGGATAAGGAAAATGTGGTACATTTAAACAATGGAGTACTACACAGCAGAGAAAAATAATGACACCTTGAAATTTGTGGGCAAATGGATGGATCTAGAGACATCATATTGAGTGGGGCAACACAGATCCAGAAAGACAATTATCATATGTACTCACTCATAAGTGGTTTTTAAACATAAAGCAAAGAAAACCAACCTACAAATCACAATCCCAGAGAACCTGGACAACAATGAGGACCCAAAGAGAGACTTACATAGATCTAATCTACATGGGTAGTAGTAAAAGACAAGATTTCCTGAGTAAATTGGGAGCAGAATAGGGTTGAACGTGAGGAAAGAGAAAGGGAGGGGAGTGGAAAAAATGTATAGCTCAATGAAATCGGTAAAAAAGGAAAAAAAATTGTTTGAGGCTACATTCTTAACCCAATTAAGATTGTTTACAAGATCACATATGGCAACAATACATTGTCCTTATTCTAAAATGGTTTGAGATATTGCCAAGTTTTTTAAAAGTAGTTATTGTTTTCACAGGATGTAAGCAATAATGTGAAAGATAAGAAGAGATTGTAAAATGACCATCTGTGACTCAGAAATTGGGGATTGTTAAGACTAAAATCTAAAAGCTTTTCTACTCAGATGATGACATTTATATGATACTCTAGACTGGGATATACCTTTTTATTTGGTGCCTTTAAAGCCTTCTTGGTCTGAAATATTCATGAGTCAATGAATAATGAACTTTTGAGTAATTTTTCTGTATAGAAGATCATCCCAAGCTTCATCATTGTGATAGCCCCTGATGGGTTCAGAATATAAAAACAACATATGCTTGTTGTTTGACTTTGGATACTTTCTTCTGTTTTGTGACAGGATCATTTGTCACCATATAATAGGCTGGCCCAGAACTCATGATCCTCTTGCCTCAGTTCCCTCACAGCTTTTGTTAGCATTATATATTATAGACCCTTTTCAGCACACCCAGAGGAAACAATAGGTCCTTAGTCAAATAATGATCTGAATTTTATTCCAACCTTAGACCTTACTTACTTTTTATATTGTAGTAACCTATTTCTTTAAAATTTATTAATTCTGTAATTTAGTTTCTTCGTCTTTGTCCATATTCTGCTACCTTACTTCTACTTTTTACTTCTTAATATTGAGAATTGGACCCAGGACCTTGGACAGCATGAGCCCACAATCTTTCACTGAGACACAACCCTTTCCTGTCTTTCCAGTTTTTCAACTGACTCACTTGCTCCCAAGCATAGGTATATGACTTTCAGAAAAATCAACTAGAAAAGTCAGTAATTTTTAGTTTACTGTCATTTATGATCTTCTAAAACTGTGCCCACTAA
The DNA here is from genome assembly GCF_018167655.1 of Microtus oregoni. Lineage (NCBI taxonomy): Eukaryota > Metazoa > Chordata > Mammalia > Rodentia > Cricetidae > Microtus > Microtus oregoni. Next base: position 52,790 of record NW_024543238.1, read on the forward strand.
TAAATAAATTCTAAAACTTATATTAGAATCCTATTTTAGTATGGTAAAGACAGGTTACATTATGATCAAGAATTATGTTTTTGGTTCCAAGTTTTATTTTTTGTTAAGAATCACAAAAAATAAAAGGAAGAAAGAAAAACATAAGTCAAAAATAACAAAAAAAAAAAGAAAATGTCTAAGTAAGAGAGTGGCCTGTGTTGTTAGATACCTTAGACATACAGGGCCCACCTCTGTCCCCATTTCCTGACTACATTGAGGTCCCCATGGCTGATGTAGTTAGTGCACTTGACTTTTCCTCTTCATGATAGATTGCTTTGGGTACTTTGTTGAATCTCAGAAGTCCATAGTTGGTAAAGTAATGACTTCTGGCTGCATTTGAGCCTTACCCACACACCTTATCTCTTCTTCCAGGTTAGACGACTTTATAACACCCCAGGCTGACTTGAGATCATGTCTGGATTTCTTTATGTTCAGAGCTTCCTGAGACTTTAAATGTCTAACTCCTGATGTGGCTGTTATTTCTGCTACTAGCCTCTTCCCTCCCTTTTTATCCATAGCAGAGCCACTGACAGTTCTTCAGCATTTCCCAGAAATGTTCAACAACTTGCATCTGTCTTGGCCTCAGGGCAAATGAGGTGACAAGTTTCTGGGCAAAGAGGTGAGTGATGAGGTGTTAGAATAACCCTCAGAGCTCATAACCCTTGAGCCTTCAAGGGCAAGGGGAAACGGGGAGGTGGGCCACGTCCTTCCTTACCTGACAGCCACCAAGAAGAAAAGAGTATTCTCACAAGCAAGAGCTCCAACCAGGTGCCATAACATGGGTTCCAATCCAGTTTCCACACCATCTAAGCCCACATACAGTTGGATCTACTCCCTGTGATACCTTCAGGTCCATCTTGCACAGCAGTGGGACTAGGCTAAGTACAAATCCCTGAGCACAGTGCTTTGCTGATGTCATGCTAAGTCTTTTATGCATTGCATCCATTTCTTTTTGTCACACAAGTATAGTAATACCTTCCTGCCATGTGAAGGTGAGGACAGCACATAGCTTGTCTGTTTGTGAGTGGTTCCTTGCCCCTTTTAGGTTAACTGTGGCCCAAATTCATAACTCTCTTGGTGACTCAGATAGCTGATATACTGCCCCTATCTCTTCTGTTCCATCCTGTGGTAGATTGCTTCAGATCAGATGTGATCTATAATCTCAATAGCCCCCTGCCAGGGACCCATTGTCTCCTCCTAAGGAGTATTAACTCAAATTGTAATCATCTTACTACATGTTCTGGGAAGTTAGGTCCCCTAGAAGCTTTCCTGACCAATACCAGGAGAGGTTAACTCCTTTCCTAGGTCAGGAATAGGATTCTTACAGCAGCTACCCCCAACATAGGAGCTATGCCCAGAAGCTTGTACCTCTCAAGGATCCTTTGTCCTATGGCAAGCACTGAGCAACTCCCACTGCAGGGTCACCTGTACAGGAATGGAGGTTGAACCGAAGCCTCCTCTTTTCCTGGAGGTAAGGTATCCCTTGTCCTCCCACCAAGCTCATACTCTTGGGTTTACCCAGAGGTTCTAGACTCCACCAAGGAAATCCCATATTCCCCATCCTAAATCTTTCTTATAGGTTTAAATGGGAGCCTTTCTCACCTAGTTTTCTGGAATCTTTCATGTTCCAAGGTTTATTCTTGGAAAAGTTGGGAGAGTCGGGGAAGAGATCCCTGGTGGAGATCAACAGGAACTGGCACAAAGAGGGAGAAACCCAGGAGTCCTCCATCTTACTGCCTGTATATTGGGATGGGACCAAGCTCCAAGACAAGGGATTAGTCTCCTTGAAATTCAGAAAGTGGGGGTTGTGGCTTCAAGAGAAAGATACAAAGGAAGATTCTGTCAAGTCTCTCCACGGAATGGGACGTCCAGGTCTACAACAGGGCTACTTTCACAGTAACTCAGAAGAAGCTCAGGCTCCTTCCTCACATGAGAGCTCTTAACAAAGAGCTTGGACCACCTTCAGACTCAATGAAGCGAGGAACAGAAGTGGGTGTCACTTTCAGACATGGGTTCCTTGAGAACAGAATATCTCAAGGCTTTTCATAGGCAGATCCTGCATCTTCCTTGCTCTCAGAACACGGATTCATACACTCCCATCACTATCCTCTCCAAATCCATACCCTTTTCTAATTCAAGGGACTGATAAATTCACTGGAAAGAAATAGAGACTGACAGCAATGAACTGTTTTAAACTCTTCTTGGGCAGGACTGTAAGGATGTAGGCCTTACTCTTCTTAGAAATAAGTCTGGATGTTACACAGAGATACCCTGTCTCAAACAACAACAACTACAACAACAAACCCTCACACAAACAAATAAATAAAAACAAAAAGAGAAAGAAAGAAAAGAAAAGAAATAGAACTAGGTCTGGAGTCTCAAGAAAATAATCACAAAGCCATTTTAGCAAGGCAAGAAGTTTGACTTGCGCAGAATGGCACATAGCCGTGCCCAATCAAAGTCAAGAACACTGAGCAGGATCCCATTTGGTTTTTGGTTTTTATTTCTACCACAAAAGGGAGCCTGTGCCTTAGCCTGAGGGGTCAGAGCTGGGCCTGACATGATTATCCACTTGGGTAACTTGAATGGCTTAGCTGGTAATTGAAGCACAAATTCTGAGAATACCATGCATCGTGGAACACACATTTTGATTTGAAGAAGTGCTGGCCCGGGGGAAATTTCAATTTTTTTCAAGTGGATTCTCTGTTATTAAAAAAAAAAAGACTTTGTCTTATTTAACCCTTTAATAAAGACAATTTGCCTTATTCGCATTTCCCACAATCCCACCAAGCTGTGGTTCCAGTTGCAGAAATGATTGTACTACTCAGAGCTGGAAACCTCAGGCTAGGCAATTCTGAGACCTGATTCCTGAGCTTCTCTTCAAGAAAAAGGAAGCATTTGTGTAACTAACAAGATTTAAGATCCTTACGCATTTTTTATTTTGACGCAGGCTTTCATGCTGCCTCCCAGATATGCCTTGAACTCGTGCAATCTTTCTGCCTCATCCTCCCATAGTCTGATATTACAAACATGAGCCACCACACTTGGTTTAAGGTCAGGGACCATCTTAAATGCAGAATGCCTAGCATACCCAGTCTTTAATGGGGGGTTCAATAAATTCTAACAAGAAAAATTAACACAATAATAGTTATAAGAAATCCTTGATATGATATTCAATGTTAACAACTTGGGCCTTTGGTGTTATATATAGTCAGTCATCACAATGTTTCTTAAATTGTTAGCATAATTACTACCATTTTAGAAGTAAGAACACGGAGATTCAGAGAGGTTGAGTAACTTGCTCACAGTCACACTGCTGTGAAGTGGAAGGGCTGAGATTCAAATTCATGAAATCTGGCTTTAAAAACCTGCCCTCTTAAGCTTGCTACCATAACCAGAGCAATGCAAAACTAAAATTATACCTCCACTGCTTCAGGTCTCAGTTACTGTGTTCATCATATGTGAATAACAATGCTACATGCTTGCACAGCATTATGAGACATAGTAGATAGCATGTAAGAAAGTATCTGTCACATAGTGGGCATTAATGTCATCTGCCTTTCCTTTCACACCAATCAGAACAGGGAGGAATGAGGGGACGTGGAATGAAGGCATAGTGGTAGAGGAGCTAAACACCAAAGTTTCAGGGTCAGATGCTTCTGTTCCAGAAACTAGCCACGAACAGCCTGCAGATAGGTGGTCAGCATTGGGAAGACTCGAGTCATGGCCTCAGCCACCATATTCCGTAGTCTAAGGTCGGGGAGGTCCATAGGTAATGACCAGGACTGTTGAGTCAAATCAGAGGATCCAACCCTTTATTCAATTTCTATATCGCTTGGAGCTGATCATCTGACTCTGGATACAATTCCTATAGCTGAGGGGGTGGGTGCCTTGCCTGGTGTCCATGAGCTTTCTTTAGCTGACTACGTATGACTCCCGGTCCCAGAGATGGACTTCAGCTCCTTTCAAGGAAGGATTTCCCAATAGAAGGGAAGGAGTCTGAATCTGATGGTGAGCTCTCCATTTTTTTTTTTAAAAAAGTGTGTTCAGGTACTGTTAAACACAGGCAGAGGCCCACTGCCCCGGCAACCTCCTAAATCCACCGCAGCTATTTATTCAGGATCCATTGGCTGAGGCAGAGTGGAGGGCAGTGGAAAGCACGGAGTATTGTCCTAGTCTCCAGAAAGGGCAGGAAAGGTTTGGAAGGGAAAGCCTCACTACAGGCCTAAGTCTGCATGGTACCAAGAGGAGGTATGTCTCCCATGTTCTGGAAATGATGCAGACTTGAATGTTGACGTCAGAGACCTAGTTACAGACAATTGAGAAGGGGATTAGCAGCACATTGCTCTGTTGAGGTTAGGTAGAGGAGAAAGAACACCAAGAGAAAGGTGCCACTCCTGCCACAGAAAACTCGGTGGAGAAGGGGCATTTAATCCAAGCAGATCTATAACAAGTGCGGCCAAGAGGAGTTGGTAACATGGAAGACAGCACCTGGCATACAACAGGCACTTAGTAAGAATAAAGACTTAGCAGGGACTCCCCTCCCCAGTCTATGGAGCGCAAATGGAGGGCCTCACAAAAGAACCATGAGGCTGAGTACAGGAGCAGATACAACATGGCCCATATCTAGCGTGAGCAGACAGATCGGGGTAGAAGAATAACCTACTCATAAACAAAAGCATAGCCTGCTGAAAAGGGCACTGAGAGCCAAGATTAGAAGGCAGAGTCCCAGTATACAGATGGGCCAACTGAGTTCAGCTAATGGAAAAGGACTGGCCCTGGAAATCTCTGCACATGAAGCTAGAGGAAAATGTAGGCCTGGCTACAATGGAGCTAAAATCAAGAGTGAATACACTCAAAATATGCACCAACAACCCAGATAACCTCTTAGTCCCAAAGGGTTCCCAGGCTGTTTGGTGTGGTAAATTGACTCTAGCTGGAAGCCTGACTCTTCCCATTGTCTCCCTCTCCACACCCCTTCTCTCTCTTTCTCCCTCCCTTCCCCCTTCTCCTCTTTCCCCTCCTTTGCTATCTTCCCAGAACCCTGCCCTGCTAAAGGGAGGAAAGCATCAAAAGTAAATGCCTTATTACAAAGCAGCCTCTGTTCATTGCCTTGGCTGTTGTTAGAGGGGCAGGGAAAGGTTCTGCCTCTGTGCATGCTTGTATGGGCTCAGGAGGGTATGGATGAGGCAAAGTTTGGGACTCAGCTACACATATCTGTCTTCTCTTTGTCTCTTCACATTCAGCATGAAACCTAGAAATTAGAAGTGCACAGTGAGATGCACCATGTTCACCAGCACTGTCAGATAAATAGCAACCGTATTTTCAGGTATGATATATTCCACATGTTGCATGAGATATAGATATATATTTATATGCACTTTATCATTTGGCACAGAAACTTAAATAAGTTTCCTCTAATTTGAAGTCCTACAATGATCTTCTCTTTTTAAAACATTTCTCCACCCCCCTTATTGAAAACAGATTCTTTTCAAGTTCACTATAATCTGAATACAATTTCTCCTGACTCCCTTTCTCTACTCCTCCCAGCTCCACCCAGTCTCTTTCATCCAGGTCCACTTCCTTTCTGTCTCTCATTTTGAAAAACAGGCTTCTAAGATATAACAACAAACCACAACAAAATAAAATATAATAAAACAAAAATAAAGAATAATGTTTATTATTGTATCTTGCATTCTATTTTCTCCACGTGCTAAGTGCTGAGATTGTAAGCATGAACCACCAGTCTTGGCTAAGAGGATTTGGGGGGTGGGTTCTATTGTTTTTTAAATTGATCAATTTGTTTTTTAAATTTCATTTTACATTCCAACCACAGTTCTCCCTCCCACCTCTGCTCACACTCCCCATGCCTCCCCACAGCAGCCCACACCTTCTCTACTTCTCCCGAGGGGTAAGGACACATTAATTTGGGGCAGTACCAAGTCCCTCTTTCCTGCATTAAGGATAGCATCACATCTCAACACAGAGAATGGGCACCAACAAACAAGGCTGAGCACCAAGGATAGATCCTGATCCCACTGCTGGGGGCCCCCTCAGATAGTCCAAACTTCACAACTATCTCTCCACATACAGAAGGCCCATCTGAGTCCATCAATTACTGGAGAAGCCTCTATAATGATAGTTGGGGTAGTCACCAATCTGATAATAGGGGAAGGCTGGTTCAGGAACCCTTTCCACTACTGCTAGGAATCTTAGCTGGGATCATCCTTGTGGATTCTTGGGAATTTCCCTAGCACCAGGTTTCTCCCTAAAACCATAGTGACTCTCTCTATCAAGTTCCCTCTTACATTGCTTTCCCACTTCATTCTCTATGACCATCCTGTTCCCTCATGTTCTCCTTCCCCATTGCCTCTCCTTCACCACGGCCTCACCCCCAGTTTACCCAGGGGATTTCATCTAATTCCCCTTCCCAGGGCGATCCATGCATCCCTCCTTGGGGCTTCCTTGTTACCTAGCTTCTCTGGAGCTCTGGATGGCAGCCTGGTTACCCTTTGCTTTCCATCTAATATACACTTAGAAGTGAGTGCATACTATGTTTGTCTTTCTGAGTCTGGGTTACCTCACTCAGAATTTTTTTTTCTAGTTCCATCATTTAACCTGCAAATATCATGATGTCTTTTTTTTCTGAAATAACAATAATACTCTATTATATAAGTGGACAGCATTTTCTTTATCCATTATTATATTGTGAGACATCTAGGTTGTTTCTAATTTTGGGCTATTGGGAATAGAGTGGAAATGAACATGGAATAGCTAGTGACCTTCTGGGAGGTTGAAGTGTCCTTGGGGTATATGCCCCAAGTGCTATATGTGGAATATGAGGTAGTTTGAGTCCCATCTGGAGTACAAGTATTGAAGAGATCAGGATACAAGGAACCTATCTAAACACAATAAAAACAATTTACAGCAAGCCAACAGCCAGCATCAAATTACACGGAGAGAAACTCAAAGTGATTCCACTAAAATTAGGAAGAATACAAGGATGTCCACTCCCTCCGTATCTTTTCAATATAGTATTAGTTGACCTAGCTAGAGCAATAAGACAACAAAAGGAGATCAAGGGATACAAATTGGAAAGGAAGAAAAGTCAAACTTTCATTATTTGCAGATGATATGATAGTACATATAAGTGACCACAAAAACTCTACCAGAGAACTCCTACAGCAGATAAACACCTTCAGTAATGTGGCAGGATACAAGATCAACACAAAACAATCAGTAGCCCTCCTATATAGAAATGATAAAATAAAGAGAAAGAACTCAGAGAAACATCCCTTTTTGCAAGAGCCACAAATATAAATTATCTTGGGGTAGCTATAACTAAACAACTGAAACACCTATATGACAAGAACTTTAAGTCTCTAAAGAAAGAAACTGAAGAAGATATCAGAAAATGGAAAGATCTCCCACGCTCATGGATGCTCTTGCATAGGTAGGACCAACATATTATAAATGGCAATCTTACCAAAAACATTCTAGAGATTCAAAGAAATGCCCATCAAAATCCAAACACAATTTCTCACAGACTAATAGAACAATATTCAACTTCATGTGAAAAAAAAATTACAATAGTTAAAACAATCCTGTACAATAAAGGAACTTCCAGAGGCATCACCATCCCTGAATTAAAACTTCACCATAGCGCTGTAGTGATAAAAACAGTTTGGTATTGGCATACAAGCAGACACATGGATCAATGAATTAAATTAAAGCCCCAGGTATTAATTCCTCTGGGCAATGTGCCTTGCCTTCTCTGAGGAGTAGATGAAGGTTGGGGGGACGGGTAAGAAGAGGGAATGGGCTGAGGAGAGGGAATAGAAACTTGGATGGTATGTAAATGAAAAAAATAGATTGTTTTCTTTTTAAAAATACTCACTTTTCTAACTCATCTGAACATACATGAAATATTTATTTAATGATTTTGTATATTGAGACATATACTAGGTGATGTATGAAAAGAGGACATATTTCAGAAAACCTCTCATTTTTGAAACTTACAAAGCATGCGGTGAGATACATAAACATGCAGAAAGTGACAGCACCTTAGGGTTTTGTGAACCAATAGCTACCGCACATTTAGTTATTGCCGTAAATGGAGTGATGGACAGTATTGGCAACGTTAAGAAACAAAATGAGCAGCCTGACCAAGATTATAAAAACTGCCTTTCAAGCCCGGAAACTAAGGCGTCTTTTAAAAGAGAAAGGAGGTATGCTAGAGAGGGTTTCAGGAAGCTACCCATACTCTCAAATATGACCGCATATCAGCAACATATTATTATTAATTCCCCATGATACTGGCATGTTGAACCACCTGCAGGTAAAGTTGAAGTAAAATTGATGGGACTGAGTAATTCAAAGTATCATTCATTGTTAGCTTACCATGCTTCAAAGAATATAAGGTTTGTTCTTATAATTGTTGTTGTTATTATTTTTATTGTTATTATTTTTCCTTTGATTGAAAATAGATTGTTTTCTCATGCAACAAATGTCCCAAGAATCCTATCAAAGCACTAAACTCAACCTGGAATCCAGTATGCTCAAAGGACCTGATGCAGACCCTTTGCAGAGACTCTGAACGTTGGCGCGGTTCCTCTGACTTCACAAGGGCTTTGATGAAGCTGTTACCAGGTGTGGGGATGTAGCTCAGAGGTAGAGCACATGTTTCGCATATATGAGGCCCCGGGTTCGAGCCCCGGCATCTCCAAAACAATACTTTTAACCTTTGATTTTCTTTTTTCAGGATGTTTCTGTACAAGGTGTCCCAGAATTTAAAGTCCCGTGATGAGGTTATATATGCATAGCTAATTATTGGATAAAATTGCTCATTTGTCACCGTGACAGCAATGTTCATCTTTGTGACGACATTTCCATAGATACCACCATGGTCTGGTGAGTACAATGTGGTCGGGCTTTTAGGGATATGCTTTGTTCACAGAGCGGAAAAAAAAGAAAAGCTCTGCATTCGTAGTGGGGACAGTTTCTCTAATGGGTATGCTTTCTTGGGTGAAAACAAGGGTGAAGAGTTCTTCCTTTGAGAGGAAGTAAGGGAGGGCTGGGCGGAGCCATTCCTGGTTACTAAGGGGGAGGCAGCATTACGGTTGTCATAGAAACCGGGGTCATTATGGCGACTCTTTTCAAATGGCGACCGGACGATGTCCTGGAAAGGAGCATTCAGTTCCTGGTGTTTGGACTGAGTTGAGCTTATGGATTCCCGGAGGTGAGCACCAGAATCTTTCTGAGGGTTGGGAGGCAGATGCAGGGATTCCAGACCCAAGTAGGACCACTCCTACCTCGTGCTTGCAGCCTGTGTTTCTCCGGAAGGAGAGAGACTTGGGACCATTCTGCCTCCTCCTGTGCTGTTCTGCACAGGGCTGTGCTGGAGCCATTGTCCAGGAGGGGAGTTGTCGGAGAGTGAGCAGGAGGGAAATGAGGCCAAATGAGCACTCTGTGATCCCGACTTCCCACTCTGTGCGTGAGATTGCTCGCTGACATTTGAGGTTTTCCGTATGTTTCATAGAAATGTTAGAAATGTTTTATCAGATATATGTATTTCTAACTTTTCTCCTAGCCTCAGACTTATCATCTCAATTCTCATCCATGTCTTTGGAAGAGCAGGAGATTTTAAATTGTAAGATCCCACCTTCTCTAGTTCTTCAATTACGGTTTTTATTCGGTGTCTTGTCTGCGAAATCTTTGCCTGGCACTCAGTGACAGGGATTTTCTTCTTGTGTTCTGTTTGACATTTATAGGCTGATTTTTATATTTTTACATCTGTAATTTATTTTGAATGGTCTTCACATATGATACGATGTAGGTCCTAGTTTATATTTGTGGGTATGGATATACACTTGCCTCAGTATTGCTTCCTGAAAGGCCATCTTTATGCATCAAATTGCCTTGTTTATTTGTGAAACATCAGTTCTCCAATTATCCAATCATGGTACATATGCCAGTAATCCCAGTGCCTGGGAGGCTGCAGCAGGAGTATGGTCAGTTCTTCTCAGCACACACTACACGCACTACACACAAGCTTGATGCCGGCATCAGGTACAGGAAAAATGTTGACTCGATATAGGCAGTGGTCTGTAAATGTGTGGATGTGAGCGTGGAATGTTGGTTTTGGACTTTTTCTTGCCAACTTTGATTCAATAGCATGCTGGTCCAATTACTGTAGGTTCAAACAGAGGTCTCCTATCAGGCAATGCTGTTCTCTAACATTTGTCTGTTTCTAAGGTTTACACAAGCTATATATTTAGTCTACAATGTTTAGAGTTATCCACTCAATTTTTAAAAAGAATAAGTGCTATTTTGTTGTTAGTGCATCCAATCTGTAGCTCAGTTTTGAATCAACAGACATCTTACTAATAATGAATTGTTTGAGCTGCGAACATAGTTGTCCTTCATTAAGACAGGTTGTCTCCAATTCAGCAATGTTTGGAAATCTCTCGGCCTATCAGCACTATGGATCTATCTGTCGGGATAATGCACAAATATTTGTACTTTTTGATTCATCTATAACTGCTATTATTTTTTAAACAAATTTATACATATTGTTTTTTCTGTGAACAAATTATTAAATCTTCTGTAAACTGTCAGGAAACAAGTGTCAATGAAACTTACAAAGGATATTTTTTGTTGAAAGCATGGATTATCCCATGATGAAAACGTTATTTGATGTGTAATGCAGTTTGTCGTTAAATTCTTATCGGCATTTACAGGTTATTATTGACAGTCTGAAAGAAATGAGAGAAATGTCCCAGAGACAAATCCATGGCCATTGTCACAGGAATCTCATTCAGACCACATAATTTAGTAGCTCTCACCATCCTGTGTGTGGTCAGAGATGAGTCTGTTGTAACGTGATTGTACCCCTTGAGCTCTCAGTAAATAACAGGAAGCTAGGAGAGTGAGAATGAGAGGTGTCTGTGTGTGTGTGTACAGGAATTCCTTGGCAGAGGCTGGTCTGCAAAGCCTGGTTGATTGACTCTTAGACCTGCAGTGATATGGAGATGGTGGAAGTCGCAGTCCCAGGGCCTAATTACAGTTTCCTTTGTGTTCTCTTGAGTCCATGAGTAGCCACTCCTTGGGCCCCCTGTGTTGGACTTACCTAACACCTTGTCACTAACAGATGACGTTGGACCTGACATTTAAAATATCAGAATATGTCTCCTTAACAAAGCTCTAAGCTTCTGCGAGTCAAAGTACTGTGTGTCATCACATAGCAGCTAGTAGCTGAGGTTTCTCTGCTTTACCATAATAGTCTACTTAATATTATCTCCAATGCACTGAAGGAGAGTCTATAGTTTCTTCATTCTGTTATTATAAAAACTTCATGAAACTGTTTCCACATTGTAACATGCAATTTGTACTAACATAAACCTGTCTCAATCATGTTTATTCACAGACATTTGATTCCAGAATGAACTCACTTCTTCCTTCGAGGTGAGAGCTGTGTGTTTACATTGACAATTGTTAGTGTGTGTTGTGTATATACTCATGCTTGTGCAGATATGTCCCTGGATATATATGTGTGAATGTTAGTTAATCACTTACTGCTGTGATAGGTTATGTGTTATAATTCTCCTGGTCCTCTTCAATGATGACCTGGTGTGTAGTACACTGCTTACTTATCTCCATATTTCTTTACTCATGTGCTGACTTATATCAGTATGGCTCAACACCCATTTTCCTAAACTGTTTTCATCTATTGCCGTTCTCTATTTCCATGCTCCATTTGTCCCAGTATTGGCTAGAGGAATCCATTTAAGATGGCATCAATGAATACCGCAAATTCACCTTAAGCTTAGGAGCTCACAGCCCTGCTTCAGGGAAAGTTTGCCCCAAATTAAAAGCTCTGCTCTGGTAGGGGAGGGTTACCCCAGCCAGGTTGTTACAGCTCTGCTTAGATCCTCAGAAGAGTAACAACACTGCTCTGCTAAGAGAAACTTTTCCAGTTCTGCTCCCCTCTCCTCTGCTTGGCTCCAGTTGAAGTCATTGCTTCTCTGTTCTTCTTAGGCAAAGAAGGTCTTACCCAAGCCTCATTCAAGAGATTCACTGGGAGGGAAGAGTCCAGGAGGTGGCTGACCCTGCAAGAGTGTGAAAGGCAGCTACCAACTGAACAGGTACAGGGTGGTTTCATGCTCAGTGATTAGCTTGTTTTCCTGCTCTGGGATTGGTTCCTTTTATGCTGAGAGATTGGTTAGTTTGTTTCGCTGAATTGGTAAGTGGAAGAGTGTGTTTCTGTGGCTTTGTTTTCAGGGGCAAAGTGTGTTTATTTCACTGGCCTTTTTAAAACGTTGGGCTCTGGTTTCAGGGCCAGTGAATTGATTCTAGTCTCAGGGTCAGTGTATGTTTCTTTTGCTCTGGTTTCAGGATCAGGGTGTGCTGCTTTGGACAGAAAGGGGTGTTGTTTCCCCTAGAAACAGATATGCAGTCCATTGTGGGCCAGCAAGTGAGTGCTGAGAACCCAGCCCAGGTCTTCTGTAAGAACAGCAAGTCCTGTTAACCATGGGGCAATCTCTGAAGTCCAAGTCACCAAATATAAAACGTAATTTGTATTTTTCCACTTTTCCCCATAATGACAATAGACATCTTCTTATACTCAGGTAGGTATAAGTTTCATTATTATTTACCAATCCATAAAGTTTCTTTATGTTACTTAGGTTCTCATACCCAACCACTGCCCAACCCTGTCTGCAGAAAAATACAACAATCTGATATTATAGACAAATTTATATATGCTGGAATGTATTAGGATAGAACCAGAGTTTAGAGACATCTGGCCTTCATTCATCTTGAATATATGTTTAAATTTATCTCTTTTGTTTCCCATGATAATTGTTCATTCTTAATATTAAATAGTGTAGCATTGTATAGCTACACGGCAAGTTTTATAATTTAGTTTATTTCATGTGTATATATGCTTGCCTACATATAGGTATGAAGAGCGCATGCATGCCTGTTGCCCATGGAAGCCAAGAGAGGACATTGAATCCCTTGGCACTGGAGTTAACAGTTGAAAACTGCCATGCTGGTTTTGGGAAATGAGTCTTTGCCTGTTGCCTGTTGCTGAGGTTGTTTTCAATTTCAGTGTCTTGTATATAAAGCTGTTGTGAACTGAAATAAATAAGTCTTTAAAAGAAAATATGTCCTCTTTCTCCAGGTTATATATTTGGGTTGTGATGGCCAGATGACAATTAACATATGAAGAAACAGAAAAAGATTTTTCCAAGTTATCATCCTGTTTTCCATGGCCACCAGCAGTGGGTATGGGAGAGTCATCCTCCACAAACTTGCCAGGTCTTTGTATGACAAGTCTTTATTTCTGAGTATTTTATGGGGTTGTCTAGAGTCCCCTCAGAGTCACCTGTTGATGGAGGAAGGTCATTGGCTAATAAAGGAACTGCCTTGGCCCATTTTATTGGTTAGAAGATAGGTGGGAGGAGTAAACAGAACAGAACGCTGGGAGGAAGAGGAAGTGAGCTCAGACTCCACAGCTCTCCTCTCGGGGGCAGATGCCTCAGAGAGACGCCATGCCCCGCTCCTGGGCAGACACACGAGATGAAGCTCCGACCTAGAATCTTCCCAGTAAGACCGGTGCTCACAGATTATTAGAGATGGGTTGATCGGGATAACAGAATTAGCCAGTATGGGCTAGGACTAAAGGGCCAAGCAGTGTTTAAATGAATACAGTTTCCGTGTAATTATTTTGGGTAAAGCTAGCTGTGGGGGCGGCCGGGTGCCTGGGATGCAGCCCTGCCGCCCTTATTACTACAACCTGTCTCTCTTCCCTAAGTGTTAAGGATGTTGCTGCTGTATGTTTCTCTTAGTGGAGCATCTACTCACCCTTCTGGTCAAGTTTTATTTCCTGAATTGTCTATTTTCTTAGTGTCTCCGTTAGAAGCTTTCTGTATTCTGGATACAAGAAGACTGTCATCTGATATACAATTTCCCACATTCATTTTCCCAGGTAAGAAAAATATGTTTCTATCATATATTTGGAAGAATAGATATTTTCTCACTTTATGGAATTCATAACACTCCAGTTCTTCATTTAATGAAAGGGGGTTTGCCATATCTAAGAAGTTTGTTTGTAATTCATGAACCTGAACATCCAATTGTATTCTGCTACAAGATTCATGTTTAGGTTGTAATTTGGACTTCTTTTAGGTTTATTTTCCCTATTTACTGAGGGTCTGCCTGTATGTCTGTGTGTGCCAAATACACGTTTGAGTGCAGATGCCCACTGAGACCAGAAGAGACTGTCAGTTCCCCTGGATCTGGAGTTACAGACATCTGTCACCCACCATATGGGTGCTGGAAACTGAAGTCAGGTCCTCTGCAATAGCAAAAGGCACTCTTAACTTTTGAGATGTCTCTCTAGTCCTGTGTAGATCATTTGTTCATTCTCGATTGACTTTTGTATCCTGCGATATACGATTGTCTATATTTATATTTGTGCATGGGGAGGTCTGCTTGTCCCAAAATAAGACAGAAAGACAGGGCATTGAAGGGGATATGAGAGGGAACACACAGCCCCTCACCCTGTAATCATTTTTACATTTTTCTGACATTCAAGAAACCTCAAGCCAACTGATAGAGCCAAAATTACCTGCAGATATGATGCAACTATTCCTAAAGACATCCCAAATAATGTTTAAAAATAACAACAAATAAACTAGAGTCTGAAGATAGGGTTCATTCTTTAATATCACTGGATGTCTTCCAGAGGATCCAGGGTTGATACCCAACACCTACCCGATGGTTCACAACTGTCTGTAACTCCAGTTCCGAGAGATCTCATAAAGTCTGGTACTGTCTGTGGGCATTAGGTACTCACGTGGTGCACAGACTTCCCTGTGGAAAAGCATTCAAAAGCAGAAAATAAAAAACGCAGTTATGCTTTCTTAGGGGCAGAATACTTGTAGCCTTGAGATGGATGATGATAGCACTCTATTCTATCGCCTAAGTCACATAATCACCTTACAATTTAATTTACTGAAAGAAACTTTAAAAGGAATAAGCACATTTAAAAGCATTGCTTTTTAGTTTCATTTTTTACTTTTTAATAACCTATTGAATATTTTTTTTCCTAATGGAAAAATAGAACCCATTTAAAGAGTAAAAATATTCTTATAGTTAATTTAAAAACCTGAATATAGGCTTTAATGTAATTTAATCTTGAAATTTTCTGAATTACATTCTTTCAGCAATGTAACTTTAGAGCCATAAAAATCCTCCCATTTCTCCCTCTCCCACTGTACCTCCCTCCCTGCCCACCTCACATACCCTTTGCAATGACACCTAATCTCAAGTCTCTCTCCAGTCCACTCTCAGGCCATCATGCAGGAGCCATCCTAATTCTGTGTGAGCTTCTATCCACAGGATTAATAAGCTCACAACCTTTGCTTCATCCTGGCTGTTTCTGAAATTCTTTACTGCATCCTAGATTCATCTTTACCAGGGTCAAGGTCATCAAAGGGACAGGGTTATCCTCAGGCTACTGGTCAGTGTGCTGGGCTGTACCTCCCTACCACCACCAAGAGTCCCAGAAATCCTCGGTGAAGAGCATATGCCTGCTTCACTGAAGTGTCTTTGAGTCTTTGCTAAAGGTGTCCCCTCACACATGTGTGACTCTTCTGTCCCCTTCATATTCTTTTCTGTCTTATTGTCATTTCCAATCAGGCACGCTGTCTACATTTCTCTAGGTTTATAAGGAGTTTGGAAGTCAGGTGTTCATCCTCCAAGTTTGTTCCTTTATAAGGTTGTTTCAAGCTGGGGTTCTTCATATTCACTGTGAGTTTCAGGATAAGCCCATTAGTTTATGAAAAGTCTGTTAGAGTTCTGTTGGTATTGCACTGGATCTATAGGACTGTATGAGGAGAACAGACACCTGTATCTTCCATCACATGAAGATGATTGTAGCGTGAGTTCTAATTGGTCTTAATAATAAAATCTGGAGTCAGATATTAAGTGGTTGGAGCTATAAGATCAGAACAGCAGAGCAGCCAGACACTAGTTCTTTCCTCAACAAAACCCTCAGACCAAATGGAGCATCCTGTCTCTACAAGACCTCAGACTGACTGCCTGGATCTCCTATCTCCTCCCACCTTATATTCCTCTCTTTTCCCAGCCACATTCCTTTCATTCTCCATCTCCCTCGTGCTGGGATTAAAGGTGTGTGACACCAAAGCACTTTGATGAAAGATGTGAGTCACCACTGCCTGACTCTGTTTCTCTTTTAGACTGGATCAATCTAATGTAGCCCAGGATGGCCTTGAACTCACAGAGTTCTGTTTCTTAAGTGTTGGGAAAGGTGAGTTCCAACACTGCCTGTCTTCTGTGGCTAACTAGTGGCTATCTGCACACACTGATTCTCAGGCAAGCTTTATTGTCATGGAAGAAACAAAATATCGCCACAGTCGATGAATCTATACATCTTTACTCTCAGCAATGAGTTGTCCCATTCAGTGTCTAGGCACTACAGAGAAGTGGGCAGAGTTTTCCTAATTATTTCATATTTCCTGATGCTATCTCCAGTGACAGGGATTTTAAATTACAGCTTCCACACATTCATTTCACTGTGGTCAGCTGTCTGTGTTAAATTTAGACAGAGTTATTGATGAATCTTTTAGGTTAAAATATTTAATTACATTCTCTATGATGAAAATGTCTTTGATGCTAACATATATTTGCTGTGTTTAAAATTCAGTACTTTTAAGTTGCAAGTGAATTAGGAGAACAGAAACAAATGTCCAACACCCAGTTTGGGGGAAAATTTCTAAGGCAGCCACAGGTCAAAGGTTTGCCCCAATGGCATCTTTGGAATCATAGAGATAGTCCTTTACCTCCCAGCTAGCTCCATCAGGGAGGTGCTGAGATCACGGTGGAGAGAAAGAAGGGGATACATGTGAAGAGTTAGGTATGTATGTGTAACTCCAGAAAGGTTTGTATTATGAAGAATACTTAGGTAATTATTTTCAAAATATCTAATATTATTTTCCCCAACACAAAAAGGAAAAGGTTAGTACTCGTGTGTTTTCCCTCTTGTTTTCCCATCCAGTCATGCAGATTTTAGCAGTGTTGCTGTGGACTTGTACAGAGGGGGTGTTTTATGTATGGTTCTTTCCATGTTTATTATAACCATGACGCCTGCTAAGTGTTGCTCTGATACCTACTTCCCTGTGCAGTTACTAGTATACAAGCATTGCTTGTCTTTGAGTAAAGTTTCCCTTTTATCTTTTGTTTATTAATGGATTTACTCATGCGTTTGTGTCTACTCAGAAACACCCATTTCTTAAAGGAGTACTCCTTTGTCATCATTATATACTGTGATGCTTAAATTATCCCATAACATGCCCGTGGGAGTACATTCAAGAGGACCTGCTCTTCATTTGTTATCTGTCTAGAATTCTGGATTATCTGACCACCCCTGGGAAGAAAGCCAAAAGCAAATGCTTCTTGTCAGTGATACTTTGTGTCCTCTGCCTATCAATATCAGGTCTCTTCTATGGGAAGAACAGCAGGACTGCAGAGAGAACAAGCAGAATGTTGACAAGAAGCAGACATGAGCCCTTGTTTCCAGTATGTGAGTCATCATTGCCACCAATGTGAGTGTGTGTGTGTGTGTGTGTGTGTGTGTGTGTGTGATGTGTACATGGCTGTGTATAAAGGGTCTGTGAAATGAACAAAGAAGAGGAAGATGTCACTGCACATCTTTGACTTGACTGGATGCAGACAGACTACTCCATCCTTATATTCAGTACAGTAGAGTGACAAGATCATGTGGGACTCACCAGGTGAGTCATTTCCTTTTCTCTTCCCATCTGTGTGACCAGCAGCTGGTCTGTGATGCCTTGTAGGAACACATCCTGTTGAGCAGGTCGCAGCAAAGAGCAGCACACTGTGAAACAATGGCATTCATAGACTCCCCAGATGACTGAACCCTGTAGGGGTCCCTTTAAATGACCAGGACTGAAATGGAAGCAATCCCCATCAGACCATTTCCCCGAATGGGCCATGCATGACTGCATCACATTTGGAGGGATTGCTTATTAAGATGGTAGAAATCTGGATCCACAACAGACACTGAATCATGCTTATTAAAATGGTAGATATCTGGGTCCACAGCAGACACTGATTCAAACCCTAGGAAGTGAGTGTGGCATAGCCACTTCTTTCTGATGGCTGTCCATGTTAAAACGTATTGCTAGTGTGTTTGATATTCTGTCTTCCAGGATATGAAGTCACAGACTGCTTAAGTCCATACCATGTTCTCTTGTTACTGCCTTAAATACCAGTGTGTTGCATGGCATATCAAATAGACAAATCAATTCCTTCGTGTACGTTTATCCAGATATTCACATAGTGGCCTCTTTATTGAACACCTTGTTCCTGCACTGTGAAGACTAGCACGGGTCCTTGTATATCGTGTTAGATAGGCAAACTGTCAGTAAGCAGAAGAAATCAGTAATCACAGCAATTCCGTGTATTATTGGCGCTTTAAAGATCATAAAGGGGACAGGAAATAGTTGTGATGGGGATTGTCGTATGTGATGTTACCCCCAAAGGTTTCAGAAGTTAGCATGTGATCTGAGTCCTGAATGGCAAATAGAAGCAAGACCGTGCACAAACCAAGTTGTGGGCGTGCTTGCTTCCATGGAGAACAGTGGATCTAAGAGCAGAGAACAAGGCTAGTTGCCAGAACCTTGAAGACAACGTGGACACTGCTTGGGGATAGGACAGAAAGGAAAATGTTGTCATTGTCAGCTGTGTATGACATTTGGATTATATGATCTGTGTGGAAGGTGAGTTATGGAATTGTCATGATATGTTTCCTTTTGGTAGAAGGTGACTTGGCACTGAACAGAGAAAGGCCTGGGGAGGGCGGGATGAGGTAGTGTGTGGAGACAGTGGAGATGGTTCCGAAGACAGGGGAGGGATGGAGGTATGAAAGAGGGATGAAGCCATGCTGCAGTGATCAGCAGGAGAGCTGCCCTGTGCAGCCTTGTCTGGGAGAGGGCAGATAGCACCTGGATGCGCTGTGCATTTTCCTTGTGGAGACATTGCTCTAACATCTCTGGATTTGTCTGACCACATGGAGACACAGTGCTTCCATTTACTGACATCAGTTATTCCACGTGTATTGACACAGGATAGTTTGAATACCCAAACTAGTCATTGTAAAACTTAACAATTTGATAACGAGTTGCTGATGAATAATTTTCAGATGTAAAGTTTTCTAAGTACAGCTAACTGTAGCATAATTTCCAACAGAATAAGAATCTAACATTTGTCTCTTAAAAAGTGAACCCAAAATTCAGTGTATTTTTGAAAATGCTGTTCTACAGCATGTACTGCTCTTGGCAGGTTTACAGATGAAGGAAGTGAGTAGGTTTTAGGCAAAGTTGAAGTGAAATCAGTCTCTAAATTCTGCAGCAACTGTTTGTCCCTATTTCTCCAGAAGAAGACTGCCTTTAGAAATGCTTATTTTTGACAGCTGGGCATGGAGCAAACATTCACAAGACAGAGGCAGTTGGATGTCTGAGTTCAAGGCCAGCCTGTAATTCCAATTGCATATATCAACATTAGTCTGTCACATATGCAGGAACTTGTGACTGGTATTTAAAGCAGGTATTATCACTAAAGACCCCCAACTTAGCACATGAGCAGTGTGATGCTCTCAATTCACAGAGTGGGAAGCACAGCTCAGAGCAGAGGGTCTCACTCTGTTTTCTCCTCAGAGAAATTCCCAGCCTGTGTTTGGAAAATGGGTCCAGGACATCCTGGCTCAGGGAACCAAAGTTGCTGGGGCTAGGAAGGTCCCACATCTCTCTGACTCTAGAAAAGTGGTTCAACCTGTGACTTGACCCCTTCAGCAAACGTCTATCTCCAAAACTATTTCCATTGTGATTCTTACCTGTAACAACTTTACAGCGATGATGAAGCAACAGAAATAATTTTCTGGTTGGGATCACCACGCATGAGGGACTGTATTAAGAGTCACGTCACAGCATAGGAAGGCTGAGAACCATTGCTGTACAGACATCCAAATGCAGAATCCGGCTTCTCAGATATCTCTGGGATCCCTTCATCATTGTCCCCAAACTCCTAGGGAGGCACAGCCCCACATCAGGACACATACACTCACATCTCCGTGCAAGGGAAATCCTGTTCTTCTTTCTCCGTCATTTCTATTTCCACACACTATGCTATATTTCCAAATTTTCTTTTTTTATGTCTTCAGCACTGAGCTTAAGGATGTGTCTGATTCTTTGACCAACCTTTTTCCTGTTTTGTGATTCTTCTGCAGGGTCTGGGTCATTGGCTGTGCACACACATCCACAGACAGTACAACAACAGCCTCTAGTCCCTTGTTGCTGACCTTTGGGAAGCTGGGCATGTAAGGTAGGTTTGCTGGCAGGAGACTTGCTCTCAGGAACAGGATGTCCTTGTCAGAGGCTGGACTCGAGGATGCTACAGCACTTAGATCTGCCCAGCATCTGACGGCCCGGTCCCAAGCTCTTCACAAATGTGGTGGGAGCACATTTGGGGATTTTTAAAAGTGGTCCCTAGACACTGCTATTGCTCCCCTGGCTGTGCACACATTCCCAGCTATATTCTTGATTTCTCTGGTAGCTGTTCAATGAGAATGCTATACCATGAAAAGAAATCACTGGTGAATTTAAAAAGCCACAGTATGGGGACTGGCGACATAGCTCTCGTGGCAGAATGATTGCCTAGAATGGAAATTGCTCTGTGTTCTTTGACCCTCTGGGCATGTTCACCCTCACCTGTAATACCAGCACTCAAGGCGTAGAGGGAGGAGGAAAGAGACAAGAGAGTCATTACTGTTTATGAGAGTATGGCTCCCAGCCCCCATGGCAGATAGCTCACAACTGCCTTTAACTCTAGCCCCATCAGGAGTCAATGCCTCTGCCAATCATGTGCATACCACAGACAGACAGACAGACATAATTAAAAGTATAACTAAATTCTAAACAAGAAAAAAAAAGAAGCATCAACTCCAGGTCATTGACCAAGGGGAAAACACAGTGGAATTTAAAATATGAACATTATAAATGGTAACGGAATCTAACAGTCTACAGTCTGGCAGGGGAGATGACTCAGTGGTTCAGAGTGCATTCTATTGTTGCTGAGGATCCAAGGTAGTTTCCAGCATCCATTTCCAACATCCTTGAAGGACCATACCTCAGCTCCAGGAAGGTATGACCTCTCCTGACCTTTGGAGGCATAGGAATTCATGTGTACATACACATAGGAATATACACAACGTAATTATTATTAAGTTATGTACATTTTAAAATTATGTACAAATTAAAATAATTGTTGTGAAACAATGAAGAAAAATGGTCAAATGCCAGGCAATAATGAGAACAGTTTTCATCAGCGTTAGGTGGCAAATGCGTGCACTTCCAGCTATTTGAATACTGGGGTTACACGATCATTACTGCTAAGAAGTTTCAGAACAGCCTTAATAGCACAGAGAGGCCCTGCCTCAAAATGAAAACCAAACAAAAACCAGAAATATCTCAGAAAATGTGAAATTTCTTAGAAAAACAATCTTAGAGTACATGGTTTTTCAAGAGATGTGGATCATTATAAAATAAATTTTTTGCAGGGAAATCAATGATAAAATTACTTATTTCGTGGCAATTCAACAATATACATGTAGAAATGGAATGAAAATGTTACTGGGCAGAGAAGAAAACAGTAGCATTAAGAATGTGTTTACATTAAAATGAATACTTGAGCTGGGGCAGTGTGGTAAGCTGGGAGGTCCAGCAGCACTCTGAAGGCTGAGGGAGGAAGGGGAAGAGTCCTAGGCTGGGCTGGGCTGCTCTGAGACTCTGCACTAAACACACAAAATAATTAGCAGGACTATTATCATTCCATTCACTGTGGGAAAGTTTCAGCTTAGTTCTGTCATGGGAAACCATCCTCTTTTCACTGGATGTTAGGCAGAGCCCTGTGTGTCCCTGGCAGACACATTAAAGATTACCATCCCCTAAATGGGGAAGTGACTTCCTCACCACCACATACAGCAAGGCGCACAGACAATGGCGGCTGGGACTCTACTCAGATAGCTCACTCTCTGGAGATTTCCCTGCAGACAGCCCTGTGCCTTAGGGGTAGGAATAAGCCCAGCGACAGACACAGATTTCCTTATGGTACTACATGTGCTTTCCTGTGGTGTTTGAAATTTCGTATCCAGGAAGGAAAGTACTTTAAAGTGTAAACTGAGAAAATTGCTTGTGCTCGGGTGGTGAAAGTGGGGCTGGGGAGACAGCTAAATCAATAAATTGCTGGCCTTGTGGGCATGAGGCCCTGAGTGTCATTCACAGAGAGCATCATCAAGAAAATGAAGTTAAACTACAGCAGGAAAAGTAGTAGGTGTGGTGGGACTTGCTTGTGTGTGAAGGTGGAGGCAAGCCTATCCCTGGAGTGTGCTGCCCAGCCAACCCAGCCTGCCTTGCGTGTTCCAGGCCAGTGAGAAACCTTGTCTAAGAAAAGCTTCAGGGGGATGGCGCCTGAGGTACAACACCGGAGGCTGCCTTCTGTCCCCTGGCCACATGCATGTATGCATACAATTGCAGAAGCACACACATATGCACACGGGCACACAACGACACACTGGATAAACGATGTTTATACCTTCTGTACTTTAGAAGTAGTCATTGTGTTCCGTTTCTGGGCAATGAAGTAGAAGGACAAATGGAATCTACTCTCATGCTCTGTGCATGCCTGTGTGCATATGTGTGTGTGTGTTTGCACACAGAGCTCCACCATCTCTATCTAATGAGGCTGCTTTATGTTAGCCTTAGACTGGGATTGGTCTCCAATCTTGGGTTTACATTTGATATACCTAAGATGTCAAGGTTTATGTACCAGGAAAATATACTGAAGTGAAAAAACACTGCTTTATCTCCAGAGGTAAGGTCCCTTCAAGTCCAGGTCACAGCCAATGTTCCCTCCCACCCAAACATAGACGCCACTGGGCCCAAGACTCTCACTGATGTAGTCCCCATTATGGCCAGGAGGTGGCATTCAAACTACATGCCTACATTTATTTTTTTTAAAGGGGCTGATGTTTTATGGAATAGCAATGCGTTTTCAGTGTGTTTGGAAACTTGATACAATACTAGAGCAGTTCCATTTATGGATTGCAGCAACTGTAGTGCTCCACAACTCACTTCATCCTCCCTGAGTGTAAAGTGGGCAGTGCACACGGGATACAGAGTGGTGCTCTGTAGAGAATATGAATGTGGTGGTCACCTTGAATCCCCTGACACTGGAATGGATGGATTTCCTAGACTTTCCATCTCCTCTCCAGGAGGCTGTGGTACAGTCCCCAGATCGCTGCCTCCCAGGCAAGTTGTATCCTGGTCAGTCACTGCAATTGTGTTGCACCATGCCTGCTGGGGACTTCCAAGAGCAACCTGGTGTTTGTGGTGTGGTTGCCATGTACTTTTCCATGAATATGGTCTGCATATGGTTTAGATGTAATATGTATTCACCCTTACGATTTAGACCAAGCTTGGGGTCCCTTCTCTGTTGCACGAAGGTTTCCAAAGTATTTCCTTTACCTCACCCTCATTTTGGAGCCACTAACTAGATACTGAAAGAGAAATTATCCCCTGAGCCCTACAAGAAGAGATAACACAGATGAAAAGAAGCAGGAACCCCAAGTCCCTTGACAGCCACAGGACATTGACTGAGCTACTGTTCTATTGCTGGGAAGAGGCGCTGTGCTGAAGAGAATTTACAGAACAAAGCATTAAATTGGGAGCTTGCTTTCAGTGTCAGAGGGTTAGTCCAGTACCATCACTGTGGGCAGCATGGCAGCAGGCAGCCTGGCAGGGCACTGTAGCAGAAACTGAGAGTTTACATCCTGATCACAGGCAGGAGGCAGAGGGCTTTTGAGTCATCAGAACTCACACCCAGTGACAAACCTCGTCCAATAGGGCCACACATCCTAATCTTTCTTAAACCATCCACCATTGGGATTGAAACATTCACCAAAAGAGGCGTATGGAGATCATCCTCATTCAAACTACCACCGTCCTATAAGGGATTTCCTCTGCCCCATCAAGCTGCAGAGGGAGAATTGTGGTTGGCTGAGTACTCATAAGTGCATAGACTAGAATCGGTTCCAAGATGTCAGTCATTAATAGAAGAGACTACTGTGTGACATTTGGGGAGAGCAGGAGGCCATTCAAGTTACTTGTCTGAAATAATGTGCTCTTCAGAAGACAGTAGTCCCCTTTTGGTTCTCTTCATGGATACTGAAACTGTATACTGAAACTGTAAAGGCCTTGAGCACACAGGAATTATACAAGATTTAGTGAACGTACACACACACACACACACACACACACACACACACAAACATACATACACACACACACTTTCTTCAGCCATGTCATCAATTTATTTCTGTGAATTAGTAGTTTATGGTGGGCCAGGCATCATCATTCTAACCCCACATCTACATGTCTCACACAATTCCTTTTTCCCTTCTTTGATCTGCTCAAGTGGATTCCCATGGAAACCATTCAAAGAGACTGCCTTAAACTGTCTGGTCCACAAAGAAAAACAAATGCTGCCTTGGAAACCAAGGAAAATTTGGCCCATCCTTCCCATAGTGATAGCTATAAGGCCCCACCCTGCTCCTGGCTATATCTCCCTTACAGAGGGGAGGGAGGATAAACCTTGTGTGGTGTCTGTCTTGGAAGTTATCCTGGGTGCGGAATAGATTTTTTTCTGATTCTGCTTTCCATGTGATAGTGCAGTTAACATGTCTCCATACTTAACCAAGTATGGATGATCTATAAGAAAGCAATTTGTTTAAGGAGGACATTGAGGTTACACCAAGCATGTGACTTCCCTTTCCCACACTGTGGAACTAGAACCAGAGCTACAGGACACAGAGAGGAAGAGGAACCACGTCTTCAAAGACAAAGACAGGCAGAGGGGTCTAGTCTGAGCATGTAACTCTCCTGATTTCAGGAAATGCTCACCACAGGTTTCTCACATAGCAGTCCCCTCCTCTCAGCTCTCCCCATGGGTAGTCTGATAGCAAAAAGACACTCTTCTCCATTGCTGGAGAAAATGCAACTGTTCTCCAAGCCTATGGATGGGTCTTATGCTAGTGAAAACCTCAAGCGTGCATTCTGGGGACCTGGGATCTTTCTTCTAAGGATCCATCCCAAAGAACACAGAAGGGGACACAAAGACTGTCAGAGAAACACTGCAGAACTCCAAGAGGAGAACTATGAAAATCGTCTGTGGGAAGGAAAGAGGGACAGCATGATCTCAGGTGTATCTAGGACTGCTTTCCTCTGCTTCCTGACAGTTTACCCATATAACACAATACTCCAAGATCCGTGGTAATCTTCTCAGTGCAGAAACACGGTGCCCACAAAAGAGGCCAGTATGTGAATAGCTGGATAAACATATCTAAAGGAATTGATTTGCCTATTTGATATGCCATATAAGACACCGATATTTAAGGCAGTAACAAGAGGACATGGTATGGAATTAAACAGTCTGTGACTCCATATCCTGGAAGACAGAATATCAAACCCACTAGCAACACGTTTTAACATGGACAGCCATCAGAAAGAAGTGGCTATGCCACACCCCACTTCCCAGGGTTTGATTCAGTGTCTGTTGTGGTCACAGATATCTACCATTTTAATAAGTACTCCCTGCAAATGTGATGCAGTTATGCATGGCCCATTCGGGGAAATGGTCTGATGGGGATGGCTTCCATTTCAGTCCTGGTCATTTAAAGGGACCCCTACAGGGTTCAGTCATCTGGGGAGTCTATGAATGCCATTGTTCCAAAGAGTGCTGCTCTTTGCTGCTACCTGCTCAACAAGATGTGTTCCTACAAGGCATCACAGACCAGCTGCTGGTCACACGGATGGGAAGAGAAAATGAAATGACTCACCTGGTGAGTCCCACATGATCTTGTCACTCTTGCTCAGGTAACAGGCTGACAAGACCACACCACACTTGGTTCTTCTCCAGGAGTTGGTTCTGCATGGAGAGTTCACTGTTTTCTCCCCTGTTCTACTAGAAGGCAGAGAAGGAGGAGAGAAATCTCATGGAGAGGGGAGGAAGGCAGATGAGAACGCTCATGCACTCTACTGTACTGAATATAGGGATGGAGTAGTCTGTCTGCATCCAGTCAAGTCAAAGATGTGCAGTGACATCTTCCTCTTCTTTGTTCATCTCACAGACCCTTCCTATACACACCCATGTACACATCACACACACACACACACACACACACACACACACACACACACACTGGTGGCACTGATGACTCACATACTGGAAACAAGGGCTCATGTCAGCTTCTTGTCAACATTCTGCGTGTTCTCTCTGCAGTCCTGCTGTTCTTCTCATAGAAGAGACCAGACATTGATAGACAGAGGACACAAAGTGTCACTGACAATTAGCATTTGCTGGTGACAGTCTTCCAGGGATGGTCAGATAATCCAGAGTTCTAGGCAGATAACAAGTGAAGAGCAGGTCCACCTGAATGTGTGTCCTCCCATGGGCACATTATGGGATAATTTAAGCATCACAATATATAATGATGATCTATTGAGAGCTCACCAAGACCAGCTGGACTGTGACTGAAAAAGCATGGGATAAAACTGGACTCTCTGAACATGGCGAACTATGAGGGCTGATGAGACGCAAAGGACAATGGCACGGGGGTTTGATCCTAAGTAATGTGATGGCTTTGTGGGAGCCCAGCCAGTTTGGATGTTCACCTTCCTAGATATGGACGGAGGTGGGAGGTCCTAGGTCTTACCACAGGGCAGAAAACCCTGACTGCTCTTTGGACTGGAGAGGGAGGGGGAAAGGAGTGGGGAGAGGGGGAGAAGGGGGGCAGGAGGGGGCGTAAGGGGGGAGGAGGGGGAGGGAAATGGGAGGCTGGGAGGAGGTGGAAACTTGTTTTTTTTTCTCTTTTTCTCAATAAAAAAAAAAAGAAACAGAACTCTGTGAGTTCAAGGCCATCCTGGGCTACATAAGATTGATCCAGTTTAAAAAATAAACAAAGTCAGGTAGTGGTGACTCACATCTTTCAGCAAAGTTCTTTGGTGTCACACACCTTTAATCCCAGCATTAGGGCGATGGAGACTGAAAGGGATATGGCTGGGCCAAGAGAGGACTATAAGGTGGGAGGAGATAGGAGATTCAGGCAGTCAGTCTGAGGTCTTGTAGAGACAGGATGCTCCATTTGGTCTGAGGATTTTGTCGAGGAAAGAACTAGTGTCTGGCTGCTCTGCTGTTCTGATCTTATAGCTCCAAATACTTAATATCTGACTCCCGATTTTATTATTAAGACCAATTAGAACTCACGCTACAATCACCTTCATGCGATGGAATATGCATGTGTCTGTTCTCCTTAAACAGATCTGTAGATCCAGTGCAATACCAAGAGAACTCTCAACAGACTTTTCATAAACTAATGGGCTTATCCTGGAACTCATAGGAATATGAAGAACCGCAGCTTGAAAACAACCTTGAAAAGGGACAACCTTGGAGGATGAACACCTGACTTCCCAAACTCCTTATAAACATAGAGAAATGAAGACAGCGTGCCTGATTGGAAATGACAATAAGACAGAAAAGAATATGAAGGGGACAGAAGAGTCACACATGTGTGAGGGGACACCTTTAGCAAAGACACAAAGACACTTCAGTGAAGCAGGCATATGCTCTTCACCGAGTGTTTCTGGGACTCCCTGTGGTGTTTGGGAGGAACAGCCCAGTACAGTGACCAGCAGCCTGAGGATCACCCTGTCCCATTAATAACCTTGACCCTGGTGAAGGTGGATCTATGACTAAGCTGCATAAAAGAATTTCAGGAAAAGCCAGAATACAGCAAAGGTTGTGGGATTATTAATGTTTTGGACAGAAGCTCACATAGAATATGGATGGCTCATGCATGAAGGCCTGAGTGAGGACTAGAGAGAGACATGAGATTGGGTGTCATTGCCAATGGTGTGTGAGGAGGGCAGGAGAGTGAGAAATGTGAAGATTTTTATGGCTCTCAAAGTTACATTGTTTAAAATTACATGTAAGAATACTTTGAGTCTTTAAATGGGTTCTGTTTTCCCATTAGGAAAAAATATACAATTGGTTATTCAAAAGTCAAAAATGAAAAAATAATCTTTTGAAATGTTCTTATCCCTTTTAAAATTTCTTTAAGTAAATTAAATTGTAAGGTTATTAGGTGAATTTACAAGTATTCTTGTCCTAAGTAAGCACAATTCATTAATTTATTTTTATTTGTTTAATGTTTTTCCACAGGGAATATATGCACCACATGAGTGAGTACCTACTGCCCACAGAGGGCACCAGAGTTTGAGATGTCTCGGAACTGGAGTTACAGACACTTGTGAACCATCCGGTAGGTGCTGCATATCAACCCTAGATCCTCTGGAAGACATCCAGAGAAATTAAAGAATGAACCCTATCTTCAGACTCTAGTTTATATTTTGTTATTTTAAAACTTTCTTTGAGATGTCTTAGAAAAAGCTGCATTATATCTGTAGATAATTTCGGCTCTATCAGTTGGGTTGAGGTTTCTTGAGTGTCAGTTATAAAAATATAAATTAGATCACAGGGTGAGAGACTCTTTCTCCTCTCATATCCCCTTCAATGCCCTGTCTTTCTGTCTTATTTGGGACAAGCAGACATCCCCATGCACAACTATAAATATAGACAAGTTGTTAGTCACAGGATACAAAAGTCAACCCAAAATGAACAAATGATCTACACAGGACTAGAGAGACATCTTCGAGGTTAGGAGTGCCTTTGGCTATTGCAGATGACCTGACTTCAGTTTCAGGCACCTATATGGGGGCCCAAAGTTGCCTATAAGTCCAGATCCAGAGGAACTGACAGTCTTTTCTGGTCTCGGTGGGCAACTGAACTCAAACGTACATATGGCACACACAGACATACAGGCAGACACTCAGTAAATAGTGAAAATAATCTAAAAGGTAATTGATCCAAAATACAACCTAAATATGAATCATGTAGCAGAAAACAATTGAATGAATTATAGATAAACTTCTTAGATATGACAAACCCCCTTTCATTAAATGAACAACTGAATTGTTAAGAACTCCATAAAGTGAGAATATGTCCACTCTACCAAATATATGTTAGAAACATATTTTTCTTACCTGGGAAAATGAATGTTGGAAATTGTGTATCAGATGACAGTCTTCTTGTTTCCAGAATGCATAAAACCTCAAAAAGAGTCACTGAGAAAATAGACAATTCAGGAAATTAAAGTTGGCCAGAAGGGTGAGTAGATGCTCCACTAAGAGAAACATACAGCAGCAACATCCTTAACACTTAAGGAAGAGAGACAGATGACTCTGAGGGGACTGTCGACACCCCCATAAAATACTCAGAAATAAAGACTTGTCATACAAAGACCTGGCAGGTTGTGGAGGATGAAACTCTCATACCCACTGCTGGTGGCCATGGAAAACAGGACAGAGACTTGGAAAAGTATTTCCCAATGTCTTCATATGTTAATTGTCATCTGGCCATCACATTCCCAAATATATAACCTGGAGAAAGAGGACATATTTTCTTTTAATGATTTATTTATTTCAGTTCACACCAGCTTTATATACAAGACACTGAAATTGAAAACAACCTAAACAATAGCCAACAGGTAAAAGACTCATTTCCCAAAACTGGCATGGCGCTCCCTACTGTCTGTAACTATGGTGCCAAGGGATCCAATGCCCTCTCTTGGCCTCCACAGGCACCAGAAATACATTTGCTCTTCATACCTATATGTAGGCGAGCATATACACACATGAAATAAAACTAAATTATCAAAGTTTCAGCGTAGCTATACATTGCGACACCATTTAATAGTAAGAATGAACAATGATCATGGGCAACAAAATAGATAAATTTAAACATATATTCAAGATGAATGAAGGCCAGATGTCTCTGAACTCTGGTTCTATCCTAATACATTCCAGCATATATAAATTTATCTATGATATCAGATTGTTGTATTTTCCTGCAGACAGGATAGGGCAGTGGTTGGGATTGAGAACCTAAGGAACATAGAAATGAAACTTTATGGATTGGTAAATAATAATGAAACTTATACCTACCTGAGTATAAGAAGATGTCTATTGTCATTATGGGGAAAAGTAGAAAAATAGTAATTACATTTAATGTTCGATGACTTGGACTTCAGAGATGGCTCCATGGTTAAGAGGACTTGCTGCTCTTATAGAAGACCTGGGCTGGGTTCTCAGCACTCACTTGGTGGACCACAATGGACTGCATATCTGTTTCTAGGGGAAACAACACCCATTTCTGTCCAAAGCAGCACACCCTGATCCTGAAACCAGAGCAAAAGAAACATACACTGACCCTGAGATTAGAATCAATTCACTGGCCCTGAAACCACAGACAAAAGGTTAAACAGGCCAGTGAAAGAAACACACTTTGCCCCTGACACCAAAGCCATAGAAACACACTCTTCCACTGACCAATTCGGCAAAAAGCTAACCAATCTCTCAGAGACTGTAACAACAAAGCTGCAACAACTTGGCTGGGGAAACCCTCAACTATCAGTGCAGAGCTGTTCATTTGGGGAAAACTTTCCCTGAAGCAGGGCTGTGCATTCCTAAGCTTATGGTGAATTGTGGTATTCCTTGCCTCCCGACTGCCAGGATCCCTTTCCATCTGAGCAGCAATGTTTACAACATATACACACAATTTTTAAAACATTGCAGTCATTGGGTGCCTTGAAGATATCCCCAGGCTGCCTGACACCATTCTGTTCAGGCAGGTGCCACACACCCACAGGCAAGCCTGCATTGTCAAAGCCTGGGCTGGCGGGAAGACATTCACAGGTCGACCCGGTACTTCCAGGAAGCCATTATGGTGAGCAAAATGTGTGGTGGAGAAATGGGAGAGAAGGAGCAGCCGAATGGTTCATGAGCTATGAAAAGAGGGACAATGGAGGACGGGAAGGTGGTGAGGAACAAGCTGAGGTGGGTGGTCTTCTTACCACGCCAACCATCAGGACTCAAGCTGTTTTTAAATGATATGTCTGGGTATGTGTTAATGTCCATGGTCCATGCTGCCACTAAAGGGTACACAGAAGCCTGGAGTCTGGGCTGTGTCCACTGGCCTTGTTGGTGTCCTAGGGCTGTGCTCTCACTGGAGTGTCCCTGATCTGAGAGACGCATGCTGCCAACCGGGGCCTTGGTGTTGTCCATTCCCGAGCTGCTGCCAAGGGTCTTGTCTGGCTCTGTGGCCCTACAGAGGCCAGGGTCTGAGTTCATGTCCATGGCTCTTGTCAGCATTGAAGGCCATGTGGTTGTTAGAGATCTGGACTACCACCTGGGGCCATGCTGGTGTCTGAGTGTCATGATGACACTGGGGCCATGCCGATCTGTGGGGCCTGCATTGCTGCTGTTTTGTTAATATAGTTTCTGTGTGATTACTCGGGTCTGGGTGGCTGGGAAACCACAGTGAAGTCTGTTCACAAGAACGGGTGCTGATGGCATGGCCATAGGACAGCTGCTCTGCCCCTAGCCTGAGGGGGGTATCTCAAGTGGGCTGGACTAACAAGCTCAACTACATCCTAGGCCCATATTCAGGGCCTTGGGTTGGCCCATCCTAACATCTCCCCCATCATTAACTGGCTGGAACTCGTAAAGGGACAGGTCTTCTGGAATGATACCTGTATGATCTCCATTACTCATGGTGGACCCGGAATGTCTGAGGTGAGTTTTGGTGAGGGTACACTGACGATGGGTACCAGAAACCAGAGGCCACAAATGAGACAAAAGACTCATTGCAATAAATGTTTGCAACAAGAGCTGATTGGACAAAATGGTGTGGTATGTGATCACCAAGGATCCCAATGCCACTAAGATGAATGACCAGATGTGTTGTATAGGGGGGAAAGATCGAGGGGCAAAGAGGTTGGTCGTTGGCTTGGGTTCAGATTTTCGTTTGCTTTACCTTTGTTTTAGTGGCTTATTCTCTTGTTGGGTGAGGGGCATATATGCAGGTACCTCAAAACAAACAGATTTGGGTTCATGATGTGAAATTCCCAGAGGATCTATAAAGAAATTATGTTGAAATTGTAATCAACAGAATTTGTTAAAGTACATTTCTAAGTATTTGGCACCAGCCTGGTGCCCAGAGAAAAGTCTCTGTTAAAATCTAGAAAAGTTTGTGCTACAATCCCAAAGAACCTAGAAAACAATGAAGACCTTAAGAGAGACATACACGGATCTAAACTACATGAGAAGTAGAAGAAGACAAGATCTCCTGAGTATATTTGGAGCATGGAGACCATGGGAGTGGATAAAAGGGGAGGGGAGAAGAAGGGAGGGGAGCAGAGAAAAATGTATAGCTCTATAAAATCAATAAAAGTTTTTATGTTCAAATCACATTCTTAGCAAGTCTGTCAAAGGAGTCTTTTCACATCCATCTGAGACATTCACGCTTATCACTGGTGATGGTTTAAGCAGGCATTATCACTACAGGTTCAAGAGATTTGTGGATGAGCCATTCACATCCCTTTTCACAGAGCCGGGAGTTGGGCGAGTGCAGGCACTGATGCCTATTTTATTTTCCACAAACACCCCACCTTTTCCCAGAAAATGGTTTATGGTCATTCTGAATCAGGACGGGTACATGCTTGTATATCCAGAAGCCTCCATGTCTTTCTCCCTCAGGAAGTGAAGCAGCATTTTCTGGCTTGCATCTAAGAGTTTTATCTTCCTGTGTCCATAGGGGTCAGCCCCCACCATAGGGCACTCACACTCTCAGCTCAGTCCCATTATTGGGGGCGGGGAACGTCTGCTGTCCTTGTCATGTATTCTTGTGTTCCATAAATGTCATCTTGGTTTCTATGACCACAATCTGGCACAAGCTGCATATAGAGATGCCCTGCCCATCCTCCCTTGTGCCCTAGACTTTTTCTGAGAGCAAAATGCCTTTGAAGACCTTTGGGCTCTGTGAGAATGCACCCTGAGAGAAAGCAGGTCTAAGTAAGGTTGCAGGGATGTCTCAGGGGTTAAAGTGCACTGTGCCACTGCAGAGGACCTGAGTGGCTTACAATTTTCTGTGACTCTAGATCCAGGGGAACCAGTGTCCTCTCCTGGCCACCATGGGCATGTGAATTCATGTGTACATATTTCACACACAAATACACTCCAATCTCATGACGAAAAATAAAAATAAGTTAAAACTGAATAATCAATCTAAATAGACAATATAATAAGTAGACAACCTAAATACCTTCAAGCTCAGGAACATGGATTAAAAACAAACTTCTTACCAGACCCAGAAAGACAAATGTAATATGTACTCTCTCATGAGTGACTTTTAGACATAAAGCAAAGAAAAACCAGCTTACTTTCCACAACCCCAGACAACCTAGAGAAGGAAGAGAGACATTGCCGGTCTACATAGGAAGGAGAAAAAGATAAGAATTCCTGAGAAAACTGGCCGTGTGGGGGGGGGGGTCAAAGGAGAGGAGGAAGGGGAGAGTATAGGAAGGTAGGATAGCGGAGCGAAATGTATAGCTCAATAAAAACAATAAAAACCAAACTTCTTAGATATAACAAACCTCTTTTCATAAGTTGAGAAGCGTGTTGTTAGGACGTCCATCAAGTGTCAGATGTACACTCTTCCAAGTAATGGTTGATAAATGAAGACAATGCCCTGATGGGGAAATACAAGTTTGAAAACCATGCACAAGATCAAGGAATTCTTGTATCTAGGATACAGAGCATCTCACAGACATCATTAAGGTAAGTGCTACTTATATAATAGAACAGATGATTCTAAATGACCAAGCGTACTGATATCATAAGAAATGTAAATGTATATGAATTTATCAAGCAAAGAAAATACTCTTCAGGTTGCCTGTTAAGATAACTACTGACTTTTAAAGCACATACCCCTTAAATGTTACACTGAACACTTAGAAATGAACAAAAACATAGTAGCCAATTACAAATAAAAGGAAACCTGAGATAAAAATTCTGATATTTGAGAAATGCTTAAAAGAATATGCAATTAAGAGATATCTTTGAAACCCACAATAATTCTATGGGCTCAACTTTAGTGGCAAAATGTTACTTTTTCAAGGGATATAGCAATCATGGGCAGTTTTTTTTGAGGAATGTGATGGCTAATCTTGGTTTTCAACTTGACTATATCTGAAATCAACTAAAACTCAAGCATCTGAACACTCCCGTTGGAGATTTTCTTCACTGAATTATTTGAGGTGAGAAGACCCACCCTAATCTGGGCAATATCTCTGTTGGAAGACCACATCAAATAACATGGAAGAGGAAAGCTTTTGCTTTTGTGTGCCCTCATTCTTACCAGCAAGTTCATCTACCCTGCTTCTGAGGCCTTGGCTGGAGGTGAACCTATGTTTTGGGGAGTCCAATACTGAACAAAGACTAATAGCAGGTCCCTAAGAATCCTCTAGAACTCCCATGCCAAATGACAACCTCTGAGACATCCAGTCTTGTTGACTGAACAACTACCATTTATGGCTTTTCTGTGCAGGGACAATAGCCCTTAATGGACTAGCTTGACCACATTCTATCAGTTATGTTTCTTTAGAGCAGTGATTCTCAACCTTTGAGTTTGACCCCTTTCACAGGGATCAGATAAGACCATAGATAAACAAAGATATTTACATTGTTGTCCATAAAAATAGCAAAATTACAGTTATGAGAAGCAATTAAATAACTTTGTAGTTGTAGGTCAGCACAATATGACGAACCGTATTAAAGAAAGGGTCACAACTTTGGGAAGATTGAGAACCACTGCTTTAGTGAGATCTGACTAATGCAACGGATAAGGAAAAGCTCAGGAAC
Organism: Microtus oregoni; assembly: GCF_018167655.1. Lineage (NCBI taxonomy): Eukaryota > Metazoa > Chordata > Mammalia > Rodentia > Cricetidae > Microtus > Microtus oregoni. Next base: position 87,802 of record NW_024543238.1, read on the forward strand.
AATAGTAGATTGGAACACACTGCTTTCGATGCAACAATAATCATATGGGAAATAATACATTGAAAAGATTTATGAAAGCTAATTTCCCTGTAGATCCTATATGTAGCTCAATGAATTTCTGAAACCTGATAGAAGACAACCTACTCACTCTCCAGATAAATATGGAAGATTCACCAAAACCAACTCCACATGAAGCTGTTAAATTTGTATACAAATGCACATATGTATTGAAATATTTCAATTTGCAGGTGACTCAATGGAAAAAGACAGGCACATGTAATCCTGCCTGCCTACTGAGTTCAATACCCAGACCCATGAGGTGAAAGGAGGGAACCAATCATCACAAACTGTCTTTGATCGGCACACATGCACCTTGGAACTGGTTCCCTGAAAGGTACACACACACACACACACACACACACACACACACTTTTTAACCCCAAATAATTGGTCACCATGACAGCTGCTTAGAGATCTATAGTACTAAGTACACCAATGTGTGTGTGTGTGTGTGTGTGTGTGTGTGTGTGCGTATGAGCACACATTTGTGTGATCACAGGTATGGAAATGTCATCGTACAAGAGAGGAGGTAAGAGAACAAATTATTTTGGAGCCAGTTCTTGTCTTCAACCTTTTGAGGCAGAGTTCTCTAGTTTCTGCCGCATACACTGTGTACTCCAGGGTCCCTGGACCACAATCTTTCAGCCAGTTCTCATGCTTATACCTCCCATCTTGCTGTAGGAATCCTGGGATTACAGATGTGAGCACCACATCTGGCTTTTACATGGGCTCTGAGATCTGAACTCAGATCATCAGGCTTGCCCTCGAAGTAAGCACTTTTCCTTACTGAACCATCTGCAAGTCAAAAAACAAACAAACAAAGAAGCAAGAACAGAACAATTTACCCAGCCCCTTACCGTTTCAGAATTATAAATCAAAGGTGTCACTTTTCTTTTTACTTTTTCCAGACCCCAGTAAAAATCCTAAGCCTGCCTGTCCTGACACTGTGGACATCTCGTTCTTTTTGGGAAAACCATTGTCCTAAACGTGCTCCACCACCAATGCAGCTGCTTATTGAACCTTCCTGAATTCTGGAACCTTAACTCAAAGGCAATGACCTTCTCTACCTCTCTAGTCCATTTTGTTCCTCCTGACAGTCACCGAAACTTACAGCTTGCCTACATTTTGTGATTTTTCTTGGAAAGAAATAAGATTATTCTTTACCTTCAGAGAGAAACCCAAATTGTCCACTATGTAAAATAAAATAATACTTAATCATCAGTTTAGAAATGAAGGGGTTAGAAAAATAAACTGCAAGATAAGTGTGGTACGGAGTGACCAAAATCTCTGCACTAAAGAGAAAAAGGAAGGAAGATGATGAAAAGTCCCAGTCCAGCCTGCTTTACATAGTGAGTTCCAGGCCGGCTAGAAATACATGTCAAAACAAAATCAAGCCACAGATGAATATATACATAAATGAAGGGATAAAGCGTACCCAAGTGTGCTGGATAGTTTTACATCAACTTGAAACAATCTGGAGTCCTCAGCCAGGAGCGAGCCTCACTGAGAAAATGCCTTCATAAGATCAGGCTGTAGGCAGATCCATACAGCATTTTCTTAAGAGTGACTGATGGAGGGTGGTCCTGGTTCAATAAGAAACCAGTCTGAACAAGCCCTGTGACCAATCCAGTAAGCAGCACCCCTCCATGACTTCTGTACCAGTTCCTGCCTCACGGTGCCTGCCCTACTGAAGTTCTTGTCCTGACTAACTTTACGGTGAGCAGTGCTGTGGAAGTGAAGCCAAATCAACCCTTTCCTATCCACCTTGCATTTGGTCATGGCATCTTTCACAGCAGTAGAAATCCTGGCTAACCCAAAAAGAGAAAAATATTCCAAGAATGGTGAACTCTTTGCATCCATAAATGTAGGAGAAGACCCACGTTTTCCAGAAGCTCAGTAAAACAAACCAGACTCAGTAAGGATAAAAGACCCAAGTTTTCTCTCAGATATCGAATCAAGACTTGAATTCGTTTATGAGTTGGCTGTGTGTGGTCATGCTTGCAGGTCATGAAACTAGAATTAGACTACAAGGAGAAGAACACGGGCTTAAAAGAGGATGGAAAAGAGAGGGCAGTGAAATATGTGGGCCATGAAAACAGAAGGTGCAAACTACTTGTGGATGGGAACACAAAGAGATATGCCTAAAACAGTGTTGATTAAACCAGGTAGCGTATGAACCCAAGAAATACATGAAATGATTGATATAGGCAAACTTCAGAAAATAAAAGCAAAAAAACCTTGAGATCACGTTGAAGGAATTCTGTTTTTGGTAGAAGAAAAAAGACAAAAAGAAAACCACGTAATTACAATGAGGCATGTAGTCCAAGGGATAAAGCACAATATTTGTTAAAGTGCTGAAATAGAAGCAATTTTCAATTCTGAATCTCTTGGTCTACATATATTATTCTCCAGGGTTATAGTGGAGATAAAAAGATATCATCAAAAGTAAACATAAGTGTTTCTCAATATGAGACATACTGCTAAAAAGGACTAAAGGAAGTTTACAAACAGAAGCAAATCTATAGATGTTGTGGGGTGCTGCGGGTTGCATTCCGCCACCCAGCTCCCACCACCGGCTAGCTTTACCCGAAATAACAACACACAAACTGTATTCATTTAAATCACTGCTTGGCCCATTTCTATCTAACCTCTTCTAGGCTAATGCTCACATATTAATTTAGCCCATTTCTAATAATCTGTGTTGCGCCCCTAGGTGCGCTTACCAGGAAGATTCTAGCCTATGTCCATCCTGGGCCTGAGCTTCATAGCGTGTGTCTGCCCAGGAGCCAGGAGAATGGCGTCTCTCTCAGGCGTCTGCTCCCGAGAGGAGAGCTGTGGAGTCTGAGCTCACTTCCTCTTCCTCCCAGCGTTCTGTTCTGTTTACTCCTCCCACCTATCTTCTAACCAATAAAATGGGCCAAGGCAGTTCCTTTATTAGCCAATGACCTTCCTCCATCATTTCCCCTTTTTCTGTTTAAACAAAAAAAAAAAGGCTTTAACTTTAACATAGCAAAATTACATATAACAAAACAGTTATCAAGTAAAAGTTACAATAATCTTTATCATAACTAAGGAAAACTATAACTATAACTAACTATTCTTAACTCCATCAAAGACTCCAGAAAGATACAATACTACCTAAGCAAACAAGAAAAAAGCAACTTTTAAAACTCTAGAAATGACAGAGACATCTTGCTGCCTGGATAGTCACCCAAGGTTCCTCTGTACCGTTGGGGCATCCATCTTCAGCCTTCAGGCCCATGGTATTCAGCAGACATTTCCATAAAGCAGGAAAATTCAAAGTCAGTTCAGTCACTATCTGTTGTGTCCTGCAGAATGTCTCGCAGACTTTTTCATGAATCAGGAACCCCAAAAGATCATCTCACCTTAGGCAAGTTCAGTAGTCCTCTCTCTGTGGGTTCTCTGTGTCCAGTTTATGCAATAGTCCAGGCAAGAGCAGTTTCTTGCCCAAATGGCTATCAAACTCCATAAGGTGCCTCTTCGATGCCCATCTTCCTCTTAAAGTAGATTGGTGCTGCCAGGCGCAGAGTGTCTCATTGTCATAAAATGTCCTAAGTTATTAAAACATTTAAAATGCCATATTCTATAATCTTTGAAAGATATGAAGAATGCCTATCTAAAATATATCTATGTACATCTAGAAAATCTTAACTAACATGACTACAAACTTGACTATTATGATTATCAATTAACAATCTATATTTCTAATTATACATTATATTTTTAAATGAACTACACAATCACAATACCTTAATCAAGATCAAGAAATACATATACATATAACCAAATTGACCTTAAAATCCATACCAATGCAAATTATTCATACCTATATCATTTGCCCCTTTAAATGTAAAAGAACATTTATAAACAATATTTGGGAACATGGGCGCAGTTTTTTCTCTCCAAACTGCTTCCTGCTGAATGGGGGCGTCATTAATTAGGTCTTTCATGGTATAACCTGTGTGCTAGTTTCATCTCAGTTGGCAGTTGAGCGAAGCAATTTTCTGAAGATGTTCACAACAACCCTTCAGGAGGGTGTGGTCCATCATACCATATCGGGATAAATGCAATCCACAAGGTCTGATCCTCTGTGAAAACAAAAGAAGAATCTCTTTTCCAAAGTATCATATCCTTAGATCCAAATTCTAAATATCTATGTTGGATTAGTTCAGCAGCATTTATAAATAAATATCTTTTAGCAGCTGTTGCTCCTTCCTCAGCATTCAAATAATTCAAAGAGAGCATAATAGCATACAGTATCAAAATTCTCTGTGTATTTTACATCTTTGTGCAGCTTTGTTTTAACCTCTATTTTGTTTATTTTTACTTTTAACTCTTTGCTTTTTGAGACAGGTTCTCTGTATCTTTGACCTGTAGTAACTCTGTAGACCAGGCTGTCTTTGAACTCTCAGAGATCCGCCTGTCTCTGCCTCCCAGGCATTCGGGATTAAAGGTGTACACTACTACACCTTGAACTCACAGAGATCTGTTTGTCTCTGCCTTCTAGGCACTGGGATTAAAGGCGTGTGCTACCACACACAACAACTCTCTTCCTTTTTTTGTTTTTTACTTTAAGAACTTCAACTTTTAGTCTGCATATATTTTTAACACACTTTAAACCATTTAAAAATTTTCTTTGTCTTTTAATCTCTCTTTACTGTATATCTCTCTTTTTCTGACCACATGAGTCTTTAATTTACCAAGCAATATCAGTAGGATTAAAGGTGTGGCTTTGCCGACTGGATCCAGCCCATTCCTTAGCTTTCCAGCCTCATGGCTGAGGTACTGGCTGTAGCCATGTTTACTGCCACAACTCTATGGCATTTCAAGGTCCCTGCCAGCAAGCGAACTTCAGCAGCCTGTGCTTGCAAACCGCACGAACCGCCTGCGTAAAAGAGTCAGAGTTTGCCCTGGCAGGACAGCCCAGAAAGCGGCATTTTTATTTTTATTTATTTATTTTTTTTCTTTTTTTTTTTTTATTGAGAAAAGGAGAAAAAAAACAAGTTTCCACCTCCTCCCAGCCTCCCATTTCCCTCCCCCTCCTCCCACCCTATGCCCCCTCCTCCCACCCTTCTCCCCCTCCCCCCACTCCTTTCCCCCTCCCTCTCCAGTCCAAAGAGCAGTCAGAGTTTACTGCCCAGTGGAAAGTCCTAGGACCTCCCCCCTCCGTCCATATCTAGGAAGGTGAACATTTAAACTGGCTAGGCTCCCACAAAGCCATCACATTACGTAGGATCAAAACCCCGTGCCATTGTCCTTTGCATCTCATCAGCCCTCATTTTTCGCCATGTTCAGAGAGTCCAGTTTTATCCCATGCTTTTTCAGTCACAGTCCAGCTGGTCTAGGTGAGCTCCTAATAGATCAGCTCCACTGTCTCAGTGGGTGGGTGCATCCCTCGTGGTCCCGACTTCTTTGCTCATGTTCTCCCTCCTTCTGCTCCTCATTGGGACCTTGGGAGCTCAGTCCAGTGCTCCAGTGTGGGTCTCTGTCTCTATCTCCATCCATCACCAGATGAAGGTTCTATGATGATATGCAAGATATTCGTCAGTATTGCTCTAGGATAGGGTCATTTCAGGTTCCCTATCCTCAACTGCCCAAGGAACTAACTGGGGACCTCGGCTTGGGCACCTGGGGGCCCCTATAGAGTCAGGTCTCTTGCCAACCCTAAAGTGGCTCCTTTAACTAAGAATTGTGGTTCCGTGCTCCCCTGTCCAACCTTCCTTTATCCCAATCCTCCTGTTTTCCCAAGGCCCGACCTCCTTCCCTTCTAACTTTTCTCTCCCCATCTCCCCTTACCCCCATCCCACCCCACCCCCAAGATCCCAATTTTTTCCCCGGCAATTTTGTCTACTTCCCTTAGCCAAGAGGATAACTATATGTTTTTCCTTGGGTTCCCCTTCTTACTTAGCTTCTTTAGATTCACCTATTGTAGACTCCGTGACCCTTATTTATGGCTAGAAACCAATTATGAGTGAGTATATCCCATGTTCATCTTTTTGGGTCTGGGATACCTCACTCAGGATAGTGTTTTCTATTTCCATCCATTTGCATGCAAAATTAGAGAAGTCATTGTTTTTTACCGCAGCGTAGTACTCTAATGTGTAGATATTCCATACTTTCTTCATCCATTCTTCCATTGAAGGGCATCTAGGTTGTTTCCAGGTTCTGGCTATTACAAATAATACTGCTATGAACATAGTTGAACAAATGCTTTTGTCATATGATAGGGCATCTCTTGGGTATATTCCCAAGAGTGGTATTGCTGGGTCCAGGGGTAGGTTGATCCCGAATTTCCTGAGAAACCGAAACACTGACTTCCATAGTGGTTGCACAAGATTGCATTCCCCGCATTTTTAAATGGCGCAGCTTTTTTTCTGCTATGGCTGAAAACTGAAAAGCATGCGTTCAGCTTTTCGTCAACACCATTTAAGTGTTTCGTGGCAGGACCTCTTAAGAGCTGCAGGGTTTTGCAGCTGAAGCTGAGTCAGGAAGCCTCTCTTAGATGAGGCGCTTGCTTGCCTCTAGCAAGCAGAGCAGACCCGAGAACACAGCGAGTCTAGTTGCCATCAAACAAATCGTAGCACTTTACTCCAAATGCTCTATTCAAAAGCTCTGTCTCCCTCAGGAGCCAGAAAGAGATCGCAATGGCGGCACAGCCCCAGGAAGTCGCACTTTAAAATGACACAGCGTTTTTTCTGCTACTGTTGCCGAATCAGGAAATCTCTCTACAGCATGCCACCAACGAACAGCAAAAATCTGTGTTAAACTCTCTCTCCCTTATTTGTAAGCCTTCTCAGGTTTTTTAAGTGGGTTTAGTCCATCACATCGGGCGCCAATCTGTAACGGCGTAAACAAATGCAGACAGATTGTAAAAAAATATATATCTATAGCTTTAATGTAGAAATAGACTTACAGAAGCACCGTTCCCGTGGAGACCAGGAAAGCAGAAGTGATGGCTGGGAGCATGCTCGCCAAATTTATAGGCAGACATTAGCCCGAGGCGAACACGCCCCCCAAGGGGCGGGACCTATCCCTACATATAGAGGAAACATAGAAATATCTGGAAGAAGGAAAAATAAAATCAATGCAGAAAATGATTAAACAAAACACAAATTTCATTTTCCTCTTAATATCTCTCAGTTCTGTGTGATGTTTTAAGCAGGAAGCATAGTGATGTGATGTGGTCCTCTATAGACATAGAGTAAATGTATTGTAGATTTTGTTCTTACAAGGGGTGATTGTGAAGGAGCTATAATTACAATAATATCAAATAGGGTTAGACTCGCAGGCAATCACAATGTTTGAGTTCCACTCTCTAGCTCTTATCAGGGAGATCTTGGATAGCTGCTGTAACATACTTACTCCAAAGTGCTTTGGTCTTTCTATCCAGCTGAGATGAGAAGGCATTTATGCACACAGGATCATGTTTAACCTCAGGATTGCTAATGAACAGAAGATGAGGTATTGTTATTATATTGAATGGATAAGGATGGGGGAAGGGATCTAACTCACCCTTTTGTCCCAATGTTCTGTCCGGTCTGGCAGACATCACAGCACACTGGGTTCTTCCATACAAACTCCTGCTTCTGGGTTGCAGATATTTCCCTTTATGTTTACACTAGAAGGTAGCAGAAGGGAAAAGAAAACTCATGAAATAGAGGAAACCAGGATGAGGAAGCACATAAATCCCAGGGGATGGAATGATGGTGCTTGTCTGTGCAGACGACATCAATGGAAGGTACACAATGATGTTTTTCCTCCTCCCAGGTCATCTCACCACCCTGGGCATATACAGTGATAACTGTGACTGCAGACACATACTGGGAATGTGAGCTTGTGCATTTCCCATTCCCATGGCAAGAACTCCCCTTCTCTGTGTGCACTCAGGCCCCTACTTTCATGCCACAGCCTTCCATGGGCAGCACAAAGGGGGCAAGGGAAATCGGCCAACCACAAAAATACACAGGTTTTGTTTCCTCTCCATTCAGGCCCTGAAAATGATTCTTTGAGGTAGGCATCATTACTTCCTTTCCATACAGGGGCTCAGAGAGTACAATGCGTAGACCCAGGAAATTCTCCAGAGGCACCAGATGAACACAGATGCCATCTTAAAAGGATTCCTCTAGCCATACTGGGACAAATGGAGCATGGAAATAGAGAACAGCAATAGAGGAAAACAGTTTGGGAAAATGGGTGTTGAGCCATACTGATATCGGTCAGCACATGAGTAAAGAACTATGGAGATAAGTAAGCAGTGTACTACACACCAGGTCATCATTGAAGAGGACCAGGAGAATTATAACACATAGCCTATCACAGCAGTAAGTGATTAACTAACTTTCACACATATATATCCAGGGACATATTTGCACAAGCATGAGTATATACACAACACACACTAACAAATGTCAATGTAAACACACAGCTCTCACCTCGAAGGAAGAAGAGAGTTCATTCTGGAGTCAAATATCTGTGAGTAAACATGAGTGAGACAGGTTTATGTTAGTACAAATTGCAAGTTACAATGTGGAAACAGTTTCATGAAGTTTTTATAATCACAGAATGAAGAAACTATAGACTCTCCTTAAGTACATGGGTGATAATATTAAGTAGACTGTTATGGTAAAGCAGAGAAACCTCAGCTACAGGCACTAGCTGCTATGTGATGAAAAGCAGTCCTTTGACTGGTAGAAACTTAAAGCTTTGATAAGGAGACATATTCTGATATTTTAAATGTCAGGTCCAACGTCATCTGTTAGTGACAAGGTGTTAAGTAAGTCCAACTCAGGGGGCCCAAGGAGTGGCTACTCATGGGCTCAAGAGAACACAAAGGAAATTGTAATTAGGCCCTGGGACTGCGACTTCCACCATCTCCATATCACTGCAGGTCTAAGAGTCAATCAACCAGGCTTTGCAGACCAGCCTCTGCCAAGGAATTCCTGTACACACACACACAGACACACAGACACACAGACACACACACACACACACACACACACACACACACACGACACCTCTCATTCTCACTCTCCTAGCTCCCTGGTGTTTACTGAGAGCTCAAGGGGTACAACCACGTTAAAACACATTCATCTCTGACCACACACAGGATAGTGAGAGCTACAAAATTATGTATGTCTTTTGCGTGTGATATCTGTGACGATGGCCATGGACTTGTCTCTGGGACATTTCTCTCATTTGTTTCTGACTGTCAATAATAACCTGTAAATGCTGATAAGGAAAGGGGGAGAAACTGCATTACACATCAAATGAAGTTCCCATCACGGAATAATCCATGCTTTCAACAAAAAAGATTATATCAGACTTAAGAGTTCCATATGTCTTCCCAGGGCATATGCCTTTGAGGTTAGGTTATGCAGGGCCTCTCATTTAATAAATTATTTTCCTATGATTGTGGTCACATTGAGAAATCTACTTTGCATTCATCTGCAATTATTAATCGGCTTTTATACTTTCTTGTAATTCTCCTTCAATCCATATTTTGCTGTGTGACTGAAATATAAGTATGAAAGATTTGCATTCTCCTACTGAATTTTACACATAACATTACTGCATGTTTTAAAATTGTTTTATTCCACTTTAGTTTTAGTTCTTTCTTAAACGTTAAGATTATAACTCTAGATTTCTAATAATTCGTTCCTGGATGGTATGTGTTTACTTCTTTTTAAGTGTTCAAGTTAACATTTTAATGCCTTTGTTTCAGATATATGTCTTGAAAAAAGCAATCATTTTAGAGTCTATTTCAGTCAGCAATAAGAACATCGGTTATTTTTGGCTTTTGTTTTGTGTTTGGTAAGTTATGTCCATTTACATTTTTTACATTTATTTGTCTGCCTATTTTGTGTGTCTGGCAAGGCCATACATGATCTACAGTGTACTTGTAGAGGTCAGAGGACAACTTGCAGGAGTCATTTCTCTGCTTCCACAATGTGAGTCCTGGGGATCCAACTGAAGTCATCAGAAGCAGTACTCGGGCTTCTATTACACTTTAATACGATCTACATATAAGGTGAGTCACACAGTATACCTTTTTGTCCAACATATTTACTTGTAAACTTTCATTGCAATGAGTCATTGAACTTGTTCATGGCCTCTAGTTTCTGGTACACTATCATCATGGGACCCACAACAAAACTCCTCTAGGATATCCTGCAGTCACCCCAAGTAACAGAGATTCTGCAGGTATTGTTCCCCAGGACCAGTCAATTCCAGCATTCCAGTAGGCCTTAGATGGTGTAGATGTTAGGATGGGCCAAGCCAAGAACCCCAATATGGACCTGGGTGGTAGCTGAGCTGATCAGCTGCCTGCCTAAGGATAGGGCCGAAGCCAGCTCACCTATGCCCATGGCACCAGGCCCAGTTTTCCAATGCCCATGGTGAGGTGTGGGACTAGCTCTCCTGTGAAAGTCAGGGCCAGCTCTTGACACAATGTCCACCAAAGGGCAGAACCAGCTCACTCTGGCCCTTGGATATCATCATTCATGGCTCTTAAGGCCCCCTGTAGTAACATGGGCCACAAACATCAGCACATACCCTAGCTCTGGTAGGACCATAGACCCAACATGATCCTGGCAACAACTCGTCCTTGATGTCACCATTTCCCGGGTGGTTTCACAGACCACACAGATCAGGATGGCACCAGCTGCAGCAAAGCCTTTGGACACCAACGTGGCCTCAGGTGGTGGCCCACACCTCAGGCATCCGCATGGCCTTCAATGGTAACAGGAGTCAGGAAGACAAAGACCCTGGCTACTGCTGGGTCACAGATATGGCCCTGGTCAGCAGCTCAGGCATGGACAACACCATGGCCCAGGTTGGCAGCTCGGGTCTCTCAGATCATTGTCACTCCAATGGCAACACAGCGCTCAGATCCCAACAAGGCCAGAGGACACAGCCCAGACTCCAGGCTCCTGTGTGCCCTTTGGTGGCAGCGTGGACCATGGATGTTAACATAGACCCAAGCTGCAATAAGAACAGAGACCCAGAAATGACCTTTGGTAGCAACCTCGGTCCTGATGACCCCATGACCATGAATGAGAAGAAGACCACCCCCTCAGCCTGTTCCTTACCACCTTCTATTCTCCCTCTTTTCACAGCACATGAACCATCCCCCTACTCTTTCTCTCCTGTTTCTCCACCACACATTTTGCTCATTGTAATGGAAGCCTTGTAGCTCTGGGCAGGCCTCTGGTTGTCTACCAGCCAGACCAGGCTTTGAGGACTCTGGCTGGACTGTGATTGGCTAGTACCTTCTGGACCTGGATGCCATAAGGCAGAGTGGAGATGTCTTTCTGCCAGACAATGAGTACAATTAAAAACATATATGTGTAGTGTAAACATTTCAGCTCAAATGTAAAGGGATCCTGGCCGTCCAGATGCAAGGAATACCACAAAGTCAGTATAAGCTTAGCAGCTTACAGATCTGCTTCAGGGAAAGCTTTCCTCAAAGTAACAGCTCTGCTCCATCAGGAAAGTTGTTACAGCTTTGGTCAAATGACAATTAACATATCAAGAAACTGAGAAATATTTTTCCAAGTTATTGTCCTATTTCCCATGGCTACCAGCAGTCAGTATGATAGTTTCATCCCCCACAACCTTGCCAGGTCTTCGTATTATTATTTCTGAATATTTTGTGGGGGTGTCAAGAGTCCCCTAGAGTCACCTGTCTCTCTTCCCTAAGTGTTAAGGATGTTGATGCTGTATGTTCCGCTTAGTGGAGCATCTACTCACCCTTCTGGACAACTTTTATTTCATGAATTGTGTATTTTCTTAGTGACTCTTTTTTAGGCTTTCTGTATTCTGGAAACAATAAGGCTGTCATCTAATACACAATTTCCTACATTCATTTTTTCCCAGGCAGGGAAAATATCTTTTATATCACAGTGTACATTTTTCACTTTATGGAAGTCCTAACAGTCCAGTTCTTCTTTTCATAAAAGGGGTTTGTTATATCTATGAATTTTGTCTATAATTCTTTCAATTGCTTTCTGTTACAAGATTCATGCTTAGGTTGTATTTTGGATTAATTACCTTTTAGATTTGCTTTCACTATTTACTGGGTATCTGCCTATATGTTTGTGTGTGCCGTATGCACATTTGAATGCAGATGCTTGCTGAGACCAGAAAAGACTGTCAGCTCCCCTGGATCTGGAGTTATAGGTATCTCTGGGCCACCATATGGGGACTGTAAGCTGAAGTCAGGTCCTCTGCAATAGCCAAAGGCACTCTTAACCTCGGAGATGTCTCTCTAGTCCTATGTAGATCATTTGTTAATTTTGGTTGACTTTTGTATCCGGTGATAAACAACTTGTCTATATTTATATTTGTCCATGAGGATGCCCACTTGTCCCATAATAAGACAGAAAAACAGGGCATTGAAGGGGATATGAGAGGGGAATACACAGCCCCTCACCCTGTGATCATTTTTTTTTTTTTTTTTGGATTTTCGAGACAGGGTTTCTTCATAGCTTTTTAGTTCCTGTTCTGGAACTAGCTCTTGTAGACCTGGCTGGCTTCGAACTCACAGAGATCTGCCAGCCTCTGCCTGCCAAGTGTTGGGATTAAAGGCGTGAGCCAACACCACCCGTCCCTGTGATCATTTTTACATTTTTCTAACTGACATTCAAGAAGCCTCCACCCAACTGATAGAGTCGAAATTACCCACAGATATAATGCAAGTAGTACTAAAGACATCCCAAATAGTGTTTAAAAAATACAGCAAATAAACTAGGGTCTGAGGATAGGGTTCATTCTTTAATATCACTGGATGTCTTCCAGAGGATCCAGGGTTGATACCCAGCACCTACCTGATGATTCACAACTGTCTGTACTCCAGTTCTGAGAGATCTCAAACTCTGGTGTCCTCTGTGAGCAATAGGTATTCACTCAGATGGTGCACAGACTTCCTTGTGAAAAACATTAAAAAAATTAATTAATTATGCTTACTTAGGACCAGAATGTTTGCAGAATCACATATTCACCTTACAATTTAATTTACTAAAATTTTTTTAAAAGGGATAAGAACATTTAAAAGCATTATTATTTTTTACTTTTAATAACCTATTGTATATTTTCTTCAAGTGGAAAAACAGAACCATTTCAAAGACTCAAAGCATGTAATTTTCAAACAATGTAATAATGTAACAATGTAACTCTGAGAACCATAAAAATCTTCACATTTCTCACTCTCCTGCCCTCCTCACACACCCTAATCTCAAGTCTCTCTAGTCCTCACTCAGGCCTTCATTCCTGAGCCATCCCTATACTATGTGAGCTTCTTCCATAGCATGAATAAGCTCACAAGCTTTGCTTCATTCTGGCTTTTCCTGAAATTCTTTTCTGCAGCCTAATCATAGATCCAGCTTTACCAAGGTCATGGTCATCAAAGGAACAGGGTTATCCTTAGGCAGCTGATCACGATGCTGGGCTGTACCTCCTATAACCACCAACAGTCCCAGAAAAACTCGGTGACCAGCATATGCCTGCTTCACTGAAGTGTCTTTGTGTCTTTGCTAAAGGTGTCCCCTCACACGTGTGTGACTCTTCTGTCCCCTTCATATTCTTTTCTGTCTTATTGTAATTACCAATGAGGCACACTGTCTTCATTTCTCTATGTTTATAAGGAGTTTGGGAGTCAGGTGTTCATCTTCCAAGTTTGTTCCTTTTCAAGGTTGTCAATGTCAGTTCTCTTCTATGAGAAGTACAACAAGACTGTAGAGAGTACACACAGAAGGTTGACAAGAAGCTGACATGAGCCCTTGTTTCCAGTATGTGAGTCATCAGTGTCACCAGTGTGTGAGTGTGTGTGTGTGTGTGTGTGTGAGTGTGTGTGTGTTTGTGTGTGTGTGTGTGTCTGTATAGGAAGGGTCAGTGAGATCAACAAAGAAGAGGAAGATGTCACTGCACATCTTTGACTTGACTGGATGCAGACAGACTACTCCATCCCTATATTCACTACAGTAGAGTGCATGAGCGTTCTCATCTGCCTTCCTCCCCTCTCCATGAGATTTCTCTCCTCCTTCTCTGCCTTCTAGTAGAGCAGGGGAGAAAACAGTGAACTTTCCATGCAGAACCAACTCCTGGAGAAGAACCAAGTGTGGTGTGGTCTGGTCAGCCTGTTACCTGAGCAAGAGTGACAAGATCATGTGGGACTCACCAGGTCAGTCATTTCCTTTTCTCTTCCCATCCGTGTGACCAGTAGCTGGTCTGTGATGCCTTGTAGGAACACATCCTGTTGAGCAGGTAGCAGCATAGTGCAGCACACTGTAGAACAATGACATTCATAGACTCCCCAGATGACAGAAGTCTGCATGGGTTCCTTTAAATGACCCGGACTGAAATGGACGCCATCCCCATCAGACCATTTCCCCGAAAGGGCCATGCATTACTGCATCACATTTGCAGGGAGTGCTTATTAAAATGGTAGATATCTGTGTCCACGACAGACACTAAATCATGCTTATTAAAATGTTAGATATCTGGGTCCACAACAGACACTGAATCAATACCTGAGAAGTGGGGTGTGGCATAGCCACTTCTTTCTGATGGCTGTCCAGACTGAGAAGCTTCTGTAAAGCAAAGGACACTGTCGCTAAGACACAAAGGCAACCCACTAACTGGGAGAAGATCTTCACCAACCCCGCAACTGACAAAGGTCTGATCTCCAAAATATATAAAGATCTCAAGAAACTAGACCGTAAAAGGCTAACCAACCCAATTATAAAATGGGGCATTGAGCTGAACAGAGAATTCTCAACAGAAGAACTTCAAATGGCCAAAAGACACTTAAGGTCATGCTCAACTTCCTTAGTGATCAGGGAAATGCAAATCAAGACAACTTTAAGATACCATCTTACACCTGTCAGAATGGGTAAAATAAAAAACACCAATGATAGCCTTTGTTGGAGAGGTTGTGGAGAAAGGGGTACACTCATCCATTGCTGGTGGGAATGCAAACTTGTGCAACCACTTTGGAAAGCAGTATGGTGGTTTCTCAGGAAATTCGGGATCAACTTACCCCTGGACCCAGCAATACCACTCTTGGGAATATACCCAAGAGAGGCCTTATCATACAACAAAAGCATATGCTCTACCATGTTCATAGCAGCATTGTTTGTGATAGCCAGAACCTGGAAACAACCTAGATGCCCTTCAATGGAAGAATGGATGAAGAAAGTATGGAATATATACATATTAGAGTACTACTCAGCAGTAAGAACCAAGGACTTCTTGAATTTTGCATACAAATGGATGGAAATAGAAAACACTATCCTGAGTGGGGTAAGCCAGACCCAAAAAGAGGAACATGGGATGTACTCACTCATATTTGGTTTCTAGCCTTAAACCAAGGACATTGAGCCTATAATGAGTGATACTAGAGAAGCTAAATAAGGAGAACCCAAAGAAAAACATATAGGCATCCTCCTGAATATTAACCTTCAGCAGGCGATGAAAGGAGACAGAGACAGAGACCCACATTGGAGCACCGGACATAAATCTCAAGGTCCAAATCAGGAGCAGAAGGAGAGAGAGCACGAGCAAGGAACTCAGGACCGCAAGGGGTGCACCCATACACTGAGACAAAGGGGATGTTCTACTGAGAACTCACCAAGGCCAGCTGGCCTGGGTCTGGAAAAGCCTGGGATAAAACCGGACTCTCTGAACATAGCAGACAATGAGGACTACTGAGAACTCAAGAACAATGGCAATGGGTTTCTGATCCTACTGCACACGCTGACTTTGTGGGAGCCTAGGCAGTTTGGATGCTCAACTTACTAGACCTGGATGGAGGTGGGGTTCCTTGGACTTCCCACAGGACAGGGAACCCTGATTGCTTTTCGGGCTGAGGGGGGGACTTAATTGGGGGAGGGGGAGGGATATGGGAGGCGGTGGCGGGGAAGAGACAGAAATCTTTAATAAATAAATAAATTAAAAAATTAAAAAAAAAGTATTGCTAGTGGGTTTTACATTCTGTCTTTCAGGATATGGATCACAGACTGCTTAATTCCATACAATGTCCTCTTGTTAATCCCATAAATACCAGTGTGTTACATGGCATAGCAAATAGATAAATCAATTCCTTCATGTATGTTTATCCAGATATTCACATAGTGGCCTCTTTTGTGAGCACCGGGTTCCTGCACTGAGAAGACTAGCAGAGTTAGATGGCTAAATTGTCAGTAAGTAGAGGATAGCAGTAATTGCAGCAACTCCATATGTTATTTGTGCTTTAAAGAACTCAAGGTGGACATAAAATGGCTGTGATGGGGGATTGTTGTAGGTGGGGTTCCCCCCAAAGGTCGGTTTCATCAGGTAGCATTTGACTCGAGTCCTGATTGACAAGAAGAAGAAGGGATATACAAGCCTTGTTGGTGGGCTTGTCCACATGGACCTCATTTGGTCTACGAGCAGAGGACAAGCCTAGAGGCTGGCGGGACAGTGTAGTCATGTCGGTGTGAGGTGGAAAGGGTAGATGACTCTCATAGTCTTTCAGTTGTATTATGACTATGAAAGGAAGATTTGGAGAGAGTCACAATTTCACTCTTGTTGTTGTTATGTTATTGTGTGTAGAATGAACTGAGTAGAAACTGTTGCGAGAGTGGGTTGGAACAGCCATTATGATCAACGGGAGCCATGCAGCTGCAGTGTGTAGAGAGTGGGACCTTTGGCCATGGCTGCTGTTGGCAGGGCAGTGACTGTGCATGGGGCTTATGGGGAAGAGGCGGGGCAAAAATTCCTGGGCTTTTCTGGCTCCATGTCCACATAGTGGTGCTGTTTTCTGATAACAGTTGTTTCTTGTATTTTTGAGACATTCCCTGGATGGTTTGGAAACCCAATGACCCTTATCGTGAAACTTGGTGATTTAATGACACACATCAGTTGATGAAGAAGCTTCTCTCATCTCTCCAGCAATACTTGCTCACCTTAGTGACACCTGGAAGTGTCATACAATGTTCACCTCCCAGAGGAGTAGTAGTAATGGCACTAGTGGTAAAGGTAGTAGTAGTGATAGTGGTGGTGGTATTGGTGGTGGTGGTGATGGTGGTGGTTGTGGTGGTGTTAGTGGTGGTGATGGTGTTAGTGGTGGTGGTGGTGGTGGTGGTGGTGGTGGTGGTGGTGGTGGTGATGGTGGTGGTAATGGTGGTGGTGTTAGTGGTGGTGGTGGTGGTGCTGGTGGTGATGGTGGTGGTGGTGATGGTGGTGGTGGTGGTGGTGGTGGTGGTGGTGGTGATGGTGGTGATGGTGGTGGTGGTGGTGATGGTGGTGGTAATGGTGGTGGTGGTGGTAATGGTGGTGGTGTTAGTGGTGGTGGTGGTGGTAATTTTGGTGGTGGTGTTAGTGGTGGTGGTGGTGGTGGTGATGATGGTGGTGGTGGTGATTTTGGTGGTGGTATTAGTGGTGGTGGTGGTGATGATGGTGGTGGTGGTTGTGGTAGTAGTGATGGTGGTGGTAATGGTGGTGGTGGTGATGGTGGTGGTGCTAATGGTGGTGTTGGTAATGGTGGTGGTGTTAGTGGTAATGGTGGTGGTGGTGATGGTGGTGGTGGTGGTGGTGGTGTTAGTGGTGGTGATGGTGTTAGTTGTGGTGGTGGTGGTGGTAGTGGTGGTGGTGGTGGTGGTGGTGGTTGTAGTTTCACCTCTGGGACCTCTGAACTCGCCAACCATGGGATCATGATCAGATTTATAGTACTAGGCAAGTGTTTCCTCCTGTGGAGTGGGCCTTAAATTGAAACATAAAGTTACTTGGTTACCTCTGTGATATTCATGCCACTGTTGACCCATGGGTATATCTTGCCATGTTGGCCATTATTGTAGTTCACAGAGGAATAAGAACATTG